>NW_010306981.1:0-29475 GCF_000700745.2 Antrostomus carolinensis | reverse complement strand
ATTCTATGATTCTATGATTCTATGATCTATCTGTGTTCAGAATTTGCAAGTCTGCTTCAGTAGTTTGGGTTGTGAACACTTACCAGCACAAACACAACTCTGGTTTACCTGAGAGGGAGTAACTGGGGATGAAGAGAAGGAGAGCATGTGCTGACTCTGGGATCCATCCTTGTGTTTCTGCAATTGCATCAAATGCACCATATGTGATACAGCTCGATGCATGCTAAAGTGAAGGTTCTCAGCTCAGCCTGGGGTATTTGTTCAGATGGGGGGAGAGGCAAAAATCCTCTGCAGTGTTGTGAAAACCTTGCTGATCGTTTTAAACTGAGCTATGCATTGCTTTTGCTGTGATGCTTTCAAAACCACCACAATTTGCCATGGGTGACAAACATCAGAAAGTGTAGGCATAACTGAAACTTTCATGACCATTCATGACATTGTGAAGGAATCTGCTTATCTGTGAGTCATTGTTGGAAGGACATACTGAGTTTTACCCTTTCAGTGGCACTGGTCAATGAACTCCCATGCCATGTAATTTTCTTATGCAGCTTCAACTTTACACAATACCAGGTTATGTCCACCCCAAATATGTATCTGTAAGTTGAATAATAATAAAGTGGTTGCTTGTTAACAGAAAGAAATACATGCTGAGCTCTGCAGAACAGGCAAAATGTTCAAATCATTACATCAGTTCTTAGGCCTAATTTGAAATTATTTTAGAGAGAAATACGACTTGCAAAAACTGTAACGATACTTTGAAAATATACCCTTGTGTGTCTGAACAAAACTTGTAGAAAGCAAATAATTCAAATATATGTCTGGAAATGCTTTCTTTGCTTCTGTGATCTATACTGTGCAAAGATGAGGAGAGAGTTACAATGGCATTTATAAAGATTGAAGTACTACCCTGCTTTTCCTTTTCTTTTTATCTTTTTTTCTGAAGTTTATTCAATATATTTTACTGCTTTTATGTTTTTAAGTTGGATTGTGTAACATTATTTAAATGTAGATGTGTGTATATGCATGAGTGTGTGTTCATGTGCATGTGGTAATATATGTAGTGAATACAAAATAGCCATGTATGGAATATGGAATTAAATTTGTGGTTCAGATTAAGACCTTGGAATGACAACGGTGACTCTACAAGTCACCTATTAAGTTATTCCTTCATAGGTGACATTAATTCCTGTTCTGCAAAAGGTTATTGCTAGGTGTATTCCTCAGTTTATACCTCAAGGAAGTGAAATAATAATTCAGTTATTTTTATTCTGTTAAGATGTCAAAGTTTATCTCAGCAGCTGCTGTTTCACTATAACATTTTCACTTTAAATTAATGCTAATTTATGAAGTCACTGGCATTCTGACAGTGGCTGTGTAATTGGGACATGGAAATTAAAAAGAGGTACTTGGAGCCTTAGTATATACTATGCAATGTTGTCAGTCCTCCTGTTGATCTACATGCAGCATTACTATCTCCTTCTCTCTACCCAGAGTGAGTCATAGTGAAAGAAATTGTGTTTTATGCAACATTCCAGACTGATTATGCAAGAAATGAAGTTTTCATTCAAAATACCAGTGTAAAATTGTACATTGTAAAAGACAGAGCAAATTTGTGTTTCAAATGTCTCTTTTGACATATTTTTTTTAATTATAATGTTAAGTGAGATTTTGGAGCAATATCTGCACATTTTTAGTAGTGACAGTCATGCTAAAGTTTAACATTAGTTTTCCCTTAAAATACTTTCTTCCTTAAACTGATGATGGTCTGATATCAAACCTGAAATGAACAACAAGATTTTGTTTTACAGTCCTTTGTGGGCTGCTGCAGTCACACTTTTGCACACAAAGTCAGAAGTCTCAAATCTTACTTGTGATAAACATTTGCATTTCTTATCTTCAATGTTATGTCAATGAAAATATTTAAGCACAGAAGAAAACTAGTGCCTACTGATGCTGTGATGATTTCTGTGATTCTGCACTGAAGAATACATTTCAAAGCAACATACATTTTTTGTATGTTTTTTAAAGTAGGGAGAAGGCAAGATGAATACATTGCTGTTCTAAATGGTGACTGAGCACAATGTGAGTAAGCTGCACTTACTGATGACAGCTCAGAGGATGTTTTTTTGCCCCCAGCTGCCCATCCTCTACCAGGTTTCTATCTGAGAATGGAACGGTCACACTAGCCATGACAGTAGGTCATGTACACCTTTGCTGTACCACCAGGAAGGCATACTGAATCCTTTCTCCTACCACTGAAATGAAACGAGTAAAATGCTAGAAAGTTTATTACACATAAGTTTCCAGAAGTATGAATGACGTGTCTTTTAAATAGTAACCTTTAAGGACTTTGACTGCATGTGTGCTTTATTTTCCCAGAGTATTAGCACATATTGACACTTTTTTCAAACTTTTAAACCTTTTGATTATTAAAGCAGCTGTGAAATTCACCATCCAGAGGAACATTTTGGACACTTCGAGATATTTCACTCCATGTGAACTAGTATAATATTGAACTACTATATGCTAATCTTTTAATGTAAGTATCCATAGCAGCATAAATACTTTCAATAATTTAACAAATGTTCATTTTCTGCTTATTGTAGATCTCTTCAAATCAATTGGGCATCACCAGGACAGCCAAATGGCATTATCCTGGGATATGAACTCTTACGTAAAGCATGGCAGAGGTGTACCCCATCAAAGAGTCCAAGGAGCAGCAAAAGTAATAGAAAGTGCATCTCATTAGAATGTAAAAAGCATGAAAATATCTGTGGAGAAGTGTGTTATCATCCAGAGTTGAAGGTACATGTATATTCTTAAGTTATCAATATAATGAAAAAATTACACTTTTAGGAATGTGTGTAAACCAAACCTATTTAGTTATCAGAGGAAGTGGAGGGTTCTACTTCTTTCAATATTTAAAAATCAAGGCTCTGTTATGTGTCTTAGAACTTTTTAAAACCAAATATGGATGTTTGAACTCAGTTCAGGGATACTGTGCAAAAATCTCCAGCAGTTTATGAGAGTCAGCTGATGACAAGTGATTGTGTTGTCTTTAGTCGATGATTGTTGACTTTGTTTCTCCTTTCAGAAGAAATGAACTGATTAGCATTTATGAATCTGTCTTGCATTCACATTTTGGTTTGGAGCAATAGTGCACTTCTAAAGTGAATCCCCATATTGTTTTAATTTACTACATGATGGTTCAGGGTAGAAATTATTTTAATACATATGCACTAAGTCCCTTGCATAGGAAGGTAAGCCAGAATCTGTGTTTCAGAAACCCTCCAAATATGCTCCAACTTTGAATGGGGACTTTAGGTTCCCAACCAGTCTATGGACCACCTCACTTCACAGGCACGCATCTGAAGTTTCGTCCCTTCAGAAAGCTTTGCTCCACATGCATAGTGTGGATGTTCAACCCAAGGAATCAGGCTGTATCTGATCCAAAGTAAATCTTACAAGTCACGTGCAATGGAAGTGTAAGGAACCTCAGTACCAACCTCTTGAAGCCACCGATCCAATCCCATTATACCAAATTATATGCAGGGTATATATGTATATAGATGTCTGAATGTATTTTTGCATCCCAATTTGAGATGCAAGAACAATCACTTTTGCTCAGCTGCATGCCATGGATCACACACTGTAAATTACTAGAGGAGGTTCTTTGTCAGCTCAGGTATTCAGGTAACTGTGGAGCACGTGATGGCAGTTCCTATGGCTCCTTTGGAATTAAGTGATCGCATTGGACCACTTAAAGACCGTAGGAAATTTTCTAAGTGTATGCAGAATTTAAAAAACACTAATAAAACTATAAAGCTTCTCTCTGTGTGAGGAATTATTCTTCAAAGCCTGCATGTCAAATAGTGGTTATTAATATGACTTGCTTTTTCCCTGCCCTCCCCCCCCCTCAAATTCTTCCTTAGCTAAATGCTTAATGACTAAATTCTCCAGCACAGAAAATCTTTTTAAGATTCAGCTACAAGTAGGTGGCTGTTACATGACAATGATGAGCAGCTCTGAATGGGATCCATTGTGATTTGTCAGATGTATTTTTAAATTATGGCTATTTTCAGGTTAATCTTCATATGTTCATGTTTAGGAGCAGGATCAATAGCATAGCAGGAGTCTAATGGTTTTTATTGACAAATGAGGTAGAAAACTTAGTTTGAAAGTAAGATTTAATGTAATGAAATAGTATCCCTATTTGTCAAAGACATCATCACATGCTCCCTGACTAAAGTAAACAATATGTATTCACAAGTTTCCCTGTCAGACAAGAGAGTAATTAAGGAAGTGAGTTATTTGAGGGGTTCAAATAAAAAAATAAATTATTCCAGACAACACAGCTTTAGATTTGAGTTTTCTTGAAACTAATGCTGTACTAAATGTGTATTTCTGAAACCTTGCAAGTGGATTATGGGCAGTCCTTTGTTCTAAAAGATGAATTTACTTATTTCAGGTTTTTGGCATCATAGACTTTTTAGTAGATTTCATCATGTATATGAGTTTAATTTGTATTATATTAATTTTAGAAGGTTTGGGGTTTTTTTCTCCATTTTAATTTTTTCAGTCTTCATGCATTTATGGTGACTTTGAGCATGGAGAATGTCCATTTATTTTTATATCTTCCTGACTTTCTAATTTTTTCTAATTAACTTTGCATTATCCTATAATCTTATAATGGTCTCTCTGTATTCTCAGAGACTGTAGTTATGAGTGGATGCTCTTTGGTTAAGTAATGGACATATAATAAATGACTGGAAGGTCCACAGGAAACTGAAGCACTCATACATAAAATGACATGGTAGTAAATTGGTTAAAATCCCCCTCCTGATGCTTTTCCTGGTTTGCTATGTGTACACCCACCAGCCATCCAAAATGTCCATGAGAGGTCCTGGCCCGTCCATGTTCTTCTTAAACTAGAGTCTGGGAGAGGGACAGCAAAAGACCTTATCTGACTGCCCTCTGGCACACTTTTAAAGAATTCACTGTCAATCTATGCCAGCTATAGATCCAGAATAACAAGTTTTTTTGTTCATTTGATGATAGGCTGATCAGCAAAAGCAGGCAGATTGTATATATGTAGTTCCGGTAGACAAACAGCTTGTGGAATTCTTAGTTTTGCTCTGATCATTTGTTACACCTTGTATCCAAGACACAACGGGTCTAATTCCACTCTTACAATTTCCTTGAATTCAGGAATGTAAGATGAGATGGAAAGTAGGCCTTTTATAAAAAAAATAATTTGAAGATATGTTTTGGGCTATTTATTAACATTTTCTCATGGATTTATGTATGACATTTGGCATTATCAGCTTGCTATTGTTAGGCACTGCAGAAAAAGAGGGATTTGTTATAATTTCTTATCTACATAAGAGATCATCAAAATATAATCCCTTCCATGACAAAACCTAAAGTGTTCCAGTAATAGGAATACAAGGGTGTGTTTTCTCTGTGCAGAAGAGAGGGATATGGAGACTCTTCAGGTAATATTGGCTGAGCTGGGTCCAGCTAAGTAGCACAGTTATATCAGAAAGGCAGTGCTGGGTGGCACTGGTACCTGTGTGCTGCCTTTGGGATCCAGGTTAGTATCTCTGCATAGCACTGTGCTGTGTAAGTAAACCACTTTCTCAGACCTGTCTTGGCAATCTCTAAAAGAGCAAATGACTTTTTCACTACAAGGGACATGTGCACATACACATTCATGGGCTCATATAGGCCTGATTAAGCCCAATGAAGACCCAAAAAGATTCCTGCTATCCTAAATAATTTTTGCATCAGATCCCTACTTCTTGTTTCTCATTGTTATGGGTTTTTCTGCTTCAATGTTAGAAATCTTTGTTATTTTTACTAAAGTTAACACAATGCTGTGCCTGCTATCCTGGTGTTTGTAGTGAGATTTGGACAGATTTATAATTCTTGAGTACAGAAAGAATTTAGAAAGGTTTTTTTTTTGTGTAGTTTTGCAGAAATGCTGAAAATAGACTCTCATGATGAATTTTGTCTGCTGCCAGAAGTTCCCTATGTCCTCTGTACCTTTTACAGTAATAGGCCTGTGCCGCTTGTGTGTTTCTAAGCTGCCAAAATTGACAGTCTTCCCAGCTGTTTTCAGTAAGGTGTGATCCATAACTCTATCCATATTTGAAATCTCAAAACAGACATCAACTTACAGAGCACATTTCACAAGATCTGCAGAGATGTACTTCAAGTAACAAGGGAATGTGCCCTAGCTTCACCCATCAGGGAGCATAATCTCAGTACTGATGAGGAGGGCATTCCTTTATTATCCATGTAGCTACCAAACTGTCCTTCTGTTGTTACTGGAATCTAGAAGTGAACACTGAAAATAATGAGGCTGGTACAGTAAAATTGTAATTAAAATGGTGGCATAAATTCTTGTATTTTCCATACACAATAGATCATGAGTATGAACATCAATGGTTAAAAGGGTCCAGACTGAAGGTGTTAATACAGCTTCAGCAGTTTTTATTTTCAATAGCAACAAGCTGTATAAATCTGCAGTTAATGAACTAATCAAATATAATTCTGGCATTACTAGGAAGTACAGGCTTACCCCTTTACTCATTGTAATTAACATATGCCATTTGTTTAAAACACCAGCAGGACTCTTCTCTTTAAGAACAGGAGGAGCAGAACAGTGGCTTGATAGCTAACCTCAAAAACACGATTTTCAGGAGTGAAAACTAACACATCTCGACACTGGTGAAGGATATTCCATCAATATTTATGTAAAATTTACTATTAATACTAGCAATATTGTGCAAATTCTTTTCAAGTTCTTTCAGGCTTAGAGAACCTTTAAAAAGATAACACTTCATGTATACTGTGTGTTGTAACACACCAGAAAGACAAGAAATGAAACTCCTTTTAGTAAGATATAGTTATTTGTAACAGAATAACAATAATTTTTGCTCATGGATTTTAGATTGAAGGTTGTACCCATTACCAAAAGAGAGCAGTTCGAGAAATACATGAGTAAGTATACTTAGCAAAAAAGGATGTCTATATAGATTCAAAGATAATTTAAGTAAAAAAGAATGAGCCTTGCTAATTTAAAATATTCCCCCTCACATGAGAACATGATGGGTCAATCATTACTTTGGTGTTTGCTCCACAGGCAGAAATTTTTAATGAACTCCTGTAGCTAATAGGAATTCCTTAGAGTGTTTTGTGAATTGCTATTTCACAAAGTGGCTCTGGCAGCAAGCGTTTGACAAGAAGGATAAACATGGCTGCCTAGCACATCTGTTTATTTGAGTAAATCAGTCTTAGCTCAACTGGCATGTGTCCATAAGGCCAGATAATATCCTTCAGCAAAGTCTTCAGCAAGCAGAGGGATCAAGGATGACACAATTTTAATTAAAAGAGAGTTGCATAGATAAGTTTGGAATATTTTTAAAAATTGTTAAAATATTGTGTAATCCTGCCTGCCAGACTTGATATCTAGTTCCTCTGCGCTGGTGTCACAGCTGACTGGGCCTTTCTCAGGTATCATAATAAGCCTTTCTTTATGCCCAACCCTTCCCAGTCCCCGTGTTCCTGCGTCACAGTCCCTCTGTGGGCTTGGATGGGAGGATAACTACAGGATTGCTTTGTGAGTAACTCAGTCTACCAATATTTTAAGGTCTCCCATTATAGATGAGGATGAAATGAAAATCTTGTTTCTTCTCCATGGGTAGTAAAGATCATCTGGTCAGCAACCATTTGTCAAGCATTCAACCCTCTGTACGAGGGTGAGATCTTCGACCTGCCTAAAATGTTGGTGTCACTGTATCTGATTGCTATGAGGCTTCTGCTTTCACATACAGAGTAACACCATCCAGTTGGGAGTGTCACTTTTAGATCTAAGAGGATGAGATAATAATAACCTTTTGCCACTATAACTTTCAATCCATCTGCTTTTCTTCTTTGTCTATGACATAATTTCAGCATTACTTGAATGCATTTTATTTTATGGATTGATAATGCAGAATCATTGGGCTGAATATCAATGCATATAGATCCTAACTATCTTCAGAGGACTGCCAAAAAAGTGTTATTTAACAATTTACAGCTGACTGCAGAGGATGTTATGGAGCTACACAATAATAGCATCAACTATATCAATTCGTGATGCCAGGTGAGAGTCTGAATGTGTTTTAGAGCTGACTGGACCCCTTTTTGGGAGCTGTCTATAAGGTATTGAGAAATACTGAGGATCTTAAAATTATTTTTAACAAAGAAAAGTAGCTGTTGAAACTATTGTAACATACTTGGGTGTTCAGCTGGGGATTTTTTGAGGCTATTCAGGAAAAAAAAGGAGAGACACCAGCAATAGTGCAATCTTACAAATAATGTTCCAAGCATAATTCTTTAAAGTTAGTACTAAACCAGTCTTCTCAGTGCCTGTGAGAAATACACAGAGCAGCTGTTTCAAGTGAGGATTCACAAGAGGAGGAGTGTTTCTTAAAACTGGAAACATCGCCTGGAAATAAAATGACTGCTCAAGCATTTGAGCCTGGATAATGCCAAAGATGTGCAGGTTTCTTTATATGTAAAGGTGGAAAGACTGTGTTCAGGTGGAATTTGGGAGGTGTGCATCACTGAAAACAATTAAACAGGTCAGGAATTACAAATGAAAACCATGAAAAGAAGAGAAATTGGGCTAGACAGATCACAGAGGGAGGCACAAGCTCAAGGGGCACACAAATTGAGACCAAGAATGTGTGACGAACAAGTATTTGGCCTCCTTTTGTGGAGGCAGGTACAGCATTTTCTGGCTCTGGTGTCTCAAACTCAGGATGCAGTAAAAGGACAGGACAGAGGACATCCTTTACAAATGTCAAGAATTGTTGCTAAATGTGATATATTCTGAGGACAGTGGTATGATGGTACTTGATTTGATATTTTTAAGAATGCTTTTAAATTACTTGGGAATATAGAGAGACCAGGTAATCTTCTAGGTGCTTTGGAGCCAATTGTAAAAGAAGAAAAAGTCAGCCAGTGTGTGCCAGTCATAAAAAAATATCCAAAAGATGGAAAGCAGAGAGGAGGTGTAAAACAGAGTTTTATTTGACAACTTAACTAATGATCTGGAAGAAAGAACAGTAGGTTAATTAAATTCATAGATTGGATTATATTACCAGCGACAAGGTGGACAGCAAAATAATATAATAAGACCTAGAGAGACTCAAAATTCCTCAACAGAAAATGACAAAATTCAGCTATGTGGTAGTCTAAAGCAGATGCTGAATGAGAAAGTGTGCTGGAAAAGCAGAAAACTATTTGACAATTCAAAGCATATAAAGTTATAAAACCTCAAAATATAATGAGGAAATAAGAACACCTTCTGCCCTACCTCATGGTAATTTCAGGTTATATATTGTTTATGTATTGTAAATTATAACTTCAGAACCCAACCTAATACTCCCAAATGTTGAGTAAAGGCCATTCAAAACTGAACAAACCAAAGCATCATGTATTCATGTAGAAGTCAAAAAGGATTTGTTTATGACAAGAATAGAAATAATATTTTTTCTTGCATGTATATATTTATGTTAACATTATAAATGTAATACCAATTAGATGTCCTAAGTGTAGTAATATATATTTTTTAAAGTTTATTGGTAGGTAGTAATTAAAGTACCTAGGTAAACAAAACAACCTTCTAGAGGAACACTTTCTTTTTTTGCTGCAAAGATAACCTGATTTAGAATGTGGTTTAAGTAAGGGGCAGAAGTGCTCCATGTCAAAAGAAAACAAAGGAGCAACTCTGCTCTAACATCTGTGCTATACTGCCAACTGCATTTTCTGTCTAGCTGTAAGAGGCATCCTTCTAGCTAATACAAGTTGCAGTGACTGTAGGTTCTGAGTTTACAATTTTTACAATAGTTCTACTCACTGTTCTATATGATCTTCTGTGTATACAGTGTGCCACTCCATCGTCACAGGAGTAAGTGTACAAATAATTATTTGATTGTTCAAGCGTATAATTTACTTGACAGCAGCTAGAAAGAAGTCCACAGTTAAAAAGCCTTTTCAAAATTCATTTCCATGTAAATTTTATTTTGAAAAAAAATCCTTATATAAATGCTATTCTCTTGAGATGATATTGTCTGAAGAATTGTGGTCATAAATAAGTGATCATATGCTATAAGAAGAAAATTACACTTATTTTTATGTGAAAGAAAATCCAAGAGCTCATATTGGGAAATACTGGTTTTAGTTGTAAGAGTTTAAGATGACATGTTTAATCATAAATAAATAAATAAATAAATAAATAAATAAATAAATAAATAAGAAAGATCTGGGGAGAGAAGAAAAGGATAAAGTGATGGTGGATTGTATCTACATATTGCCGTGTACTCCACATTGAGAGACTTAAACAGCCTGCAAGGCATATGAAAATGATTCATATTAATGGACTGTTTTATTAAGGTGCAGTATGGTTGAAGACCACAAAATAGCAGCATTCTGTCAGGTACACAGTAGTTTATTGAAGTCTGATAATGCTGGAGGGCATAGGATTTTAGCCAAGTTACATTTTATTTGACTGCAGTCATATTAGTGTCCGTATTAGGGTGTGTTGTATATGTTTTCATATATGTTGTTTTGTCAAAGAACACATTATGTTTTGTTTAACAGATATTGCTTTACTGATTTTTATTTTTTTTTTTTAACTACTTCTAGGTATGTTGTAATGGGATTCTGCACGACAATAAACCTGGCTTCCAATGCTGCGAGGACAAGTACATTCCATTTATTCTTAATTCACCAGGGGTTTGCTGTGGTGGTCAGATACATGCTGTGCAACCGAAACATCAGTGCTGTGGTGGTTATTACACTAGGGTATTAGTAGGTAAGAGACAACTCCTTTCAAGTGCTTGAAAGAAACAAAACAACAAAGATGATATATCTGTTAAACCAAGGAAAATGAAAACATAGCAATAAATGCGGGATTTACCAAGATCTCTAGATGTCTTTGAGACTTGTGTTCAGTGGAATAAGCAAAGAAAATTGCACTGACTTTGTCTTCTAAACACAGTATATTCTGTTTATACAAGAAAGGCTTAATTGATGAAACCTGATGATTGGGTCATTTCCCAGAGAACTAATTTATGCCAAACTATACTTAATTGCAGTAAGTGCTGCATAATGGGAAGGGCAGTTCTGCTTAATAGGAACACCATCAGGCAATTTAGTGGTGTGGTTTAGTTCTCTGCTTGACTTGACCCCATGTGATTTTCCCTAGCCATTTCTTTTGTGCAACAATTGTTAGCATTTGGGGTTGATATTATGGATTATGTCACTTCCACTTGTTTCTGCATTGTCTAGTCTTTGTTTCTACCAATGTTACAGATCAAACTACACATCCCACATGTATTAGCTTTCATGTAAATTTATCCTTTTTCTGAAGGCTGATCATACTCTTATTGTCAGAACTGTTTGGGAAGTTTGCCAAAACTGTGCTTCTTCTATGCTGTTGTCCAGAGTTTGGTTTTCCAGTTTATTGGTGGGTTTTTGATAGGGAAAGGGGAGGAAAAAGGGTAGGAGAGCCCTTTCAGGGGGCAGTGTTCAGAGCATATATCTCTTCGTAGGCAATTGTCAGGTCAGGAGCTAAAATGCTTCCATTACTCATGAGCTGGCACACATTCCCTAGGCTCAGAAATGCTTGAATTTTTGCCAACACATTCAGCACATCCCAAGTTTTGATCCTTTGAAAAGTAATTCATATATCACAATATTAGAATGCCTTCAATGATGTCATCAGAAAAATGCTATCACACAGAAGAACCAGAGAAGAGTGTTTTGCTGGCCTCACTAATCTCAGTGAACTGAAATGGAGAGATTATACTGTGACCTCTGTCCCCATCCAGTGGTCTGTGTTAACTAGCTTAATGTTGTTTACGTCAAGAAAGAAAAGTACAGTGAAACAAAATGTCTTATGTCTGAAAGTAGTTCTTGTTCAGTCAGCAAGCTTGAAACAGTGAATGTTTGAACATTATTTTAAACATTTTTTTTAATAAAATATACTTGCTGCATTCTCTTTTTCTGTATTCTAAAGGGCAGCAACATGAACAATGTTGGTCACTTTTTTCTTTTTTATTTTTATAAATATGCTAATAACCTCAAGCTCAATGTTAATGTGGGTCATTCTTTGATAAGGATAACAATTAACTGGTAAAACTGCATAGTAGTTTTCAGAGAGAGAACATTTTCAAGCCTAGCTTGGAATGGATCCCATTTTGAGAGGTTAATGAGAAGGTTACTGATCCTTTGTGTCTTATGTCTAATAGTTCTTTAAAAAAACCCAGTTTTATTTCCCATAGATGTAAGCTACATTCTGTGTTTTAATAGTTTCTCTGTGTGGCAACTAAATTAGATTCCAAGGAAAGCAGGAAAGTATGATGAAGTATCTAAACAGATTATATCTATTATACTCTAAAAATTTGTTCTCATTTTTTTTGTTTATTATTGACTTTATTTGATAAAGTTATTTATACAGGAAACTCTCTAAGCATACATATTTCCCAGATGTTGTTTCACCAGCTTGATAGCTCTAGAAGCACACTGGGCTGAAGGCATGAAGATTACAAATTAGGAGGAGAGGAATCTCACTTTCTGAAACAGTAGTGCACAAAGAAGTGCAAATATCCATCCCAGAACTAAGATGGGAGGACAGGTTCTTAAAGCAGAGCAGAACCAATAATGCTACTACCACCCAGGCACCTCTTTGTCAAGGAATTTTGTAGGGAGGCAAAACAGTGTTCTCCCTCATCTGTTAGAACTGCATCGCGTGTTTATTTCTGACAAAAGCTGCATTGGGTCTAGGGCTCCCGGTCTGTAATTCCCAACCTTTCAGAAGAAAAGGACTTGAGATATTACTTTCAATGAGAAACAATAATTTAAAAAATCAAATCACATGTATTAACAATCAGAAATTCAAATTTTATTTTAGTCAACTCTATTACCCATCTTCAACAGCAGAACTACTCCTACTCTTTCCAAATGACATTTGAGCCACAGAAAACACTGCAATACAGAAAGGTAATACAAAACTGTAACTTTTAGAACACTGACTAAGATCAAGTGCAGACACAAGTGAATGAAAATTACTGCCATTTACCATAATTTTTATATCTTTTATATCAGTATGTACTCCTTTCATAGCACACAGTTTATCCCAGCCCAGCCCATCACTATACCATCAATCTCATTGGCAGTCTTATTCTAAGGCCTTTTCCTGCAAAAGCTGATGCTTTTGCTTAAGTAGCAGCCAAGCCCACTGACTGTGATGATGGTATTTAATTTTTAAAGTTAGTTTAATCCTTAAGTTTGTAGGGAGATGAAGTCCTGAGTATCACTGAAAAATTCTTTAAGCAATGTGGATTAGTCCTTCAAAAAAAATTTGCAATTATTTTGGAGGAGACAAGGAAATTTTTTGCTGACAATAAGTAGACTGACTGTTCTGTTAATCATAACAAGAATGAACTCTCTTTACTATTAGCTGCCTCTACTTAAAAGTTTTCAGCTGTATAATTATAATATTTAAAAGAATTATTTTGTTTGTTGCTCTTCTCAGTTTGTATTCGTCATGCTTGCATTTTGATATCTTACAGAGTCTTGGCCTTGAATTCATGAATACATGTTTCTTTAATTATTACTACAAATGAATATACTTTTGTAGCATTCTGAAGTACCGAGTGATTCCATGCTTTCATGTGGAATATTTTGTACATGAAGCTACTACTGTGAGAACCAAGACTTGTTGCTATCAAATGAAAACCTCTCAAGGATTTCAAGAGCTGTAAATGCATAAATCTTTAATTGTATTATTAAATTGACAGGGGAAGTATGTTGCCCTAATAAAGAGCAAAACAGAGTTTCAGTTGGAATTGGTGACTCTTGCTGCCAGGGAATGCCTTACTCCACATCGGGCAATCAAATCTGCTGTGGTGGATCCCTCCATGACAGTTTCAATCAGCAGTGCTGTGGTGGAGAAGTCATAAGCATGGACTTGGTCTGTTGTGGTGATGAAGAGGAAGGGACCGCACACAGACCTCTCACAGGTAAGTGATAAGTTTTCAAGAAAAAAGGCTCTGCATCTTTCTAAATCTCTTGTAACACTAACCATTCAGCAGTGACACACTCAGATTTAAGGTGTGTATGCCAATTTGTTAACGTGATATTGCACTTTACGCACCTATTCTGATAGATTGCAAAATGGTGAGCTTTCTATAACCCTTATTTGCCTTCGTCCAAAAGCTGTGGGGTCTGGAGGCACTCCATAAAATTCAAAAGGAGAGCATGATCTTTCGTTATGCCAGTTATGAAATAAGACCAGTAGAGCAGAGGTTAGACTTGTGCTGCCGTGCTTCCCAGTGCAGGGATTTTCCATTTGCTCTGGAGATGTGGGGTTAGTCACTTAGGAATTGAAGATTACAATACTATCTGCTTGGTGATCTTTGCTCTAGAGATGTGGGGTCTGTCACCTAGAAATTTAAGATTATGATACTACCTGTGATCTATGTCCCTCACTTGTGCATCTACATGGGGTAAACCTGCTGCAGTTTAAAATTAACAAAACTTAATCCCTAGCAATACTCACTTGTTCATCTGGTGTATCCCAGTAATCTCTTGCACAGCATAGGAAATAACTCTGTTGCACAGAGGTACAAGCTGAACCCTACTTCCTTGTAAAGCATTCTGTGACTAGCTGGTGACAGAGATTGGAGATTACTTTCATGTGTCTTTTCTTTCCACAGTTATTAGACAAAGTACATAGAATCAACCTTAGACTTTCTCAGCCTGACAAAAAGACTTCAGAAACAATTTCAGTCTCAAAAGAGATCCTGATTTTAAAATATAGAAATAGGGAAGATTATGTAGCCAGTTCTGCTTGGTGTACAAAGATGAGTGATGCAGTGCTTTCACCATATTCGTACCAGTTTGAGCCTCTAGTTGTACAACTAGGAACCTTAATATATAACTAAGAATCCACATCTGAAGGGTGAACTCCTCCTTTCCCAAAACATGACCTCTTTCTTCAGCTTATTTTTTGTATTCACTGGATCCTTCAGCTGCTGTGGTATTAGGAGTACCCCAGTTCTGTGTTGGCTGTCAGGAAGGGCTAATCAGAAGAGCAGTTGCAATGCCTTCAGTGGTGTATCACTCTTCCTTTCCAGTGGTGACTCATGGAGTGTATGCTGTGAACAGATCCACTTGCATGATTTTAGCTCCCCCTCATTGTGATCCCTAATTGTGCCCAAGCTACAGCCTCTACACAGGGCTCACAGTATCAGCTCTGAACAAGGCCCTCCTGCATTGCTGCGCATTGTGTGGCTGCCACAAGACGGGACTGGCTCATAAAACATCTCTTTATGTACTTTATTACTTAAACTCTTTTATTTGCCTGCAGGAGCCCTTTAACAAAATCACATTGAATTGACTTTCTCACACCAAATCAAATCTCCCTGGTCCCAGTTCAGTTGTCTTTGTCAATATGTATTTTATAAATGGAGTGAATTAACAGATGCTGTTGGAACAGAACTGCTGGGGTAGCGTTTATGTTTTTACTGCTCTCTCTGGGCAGATGAGTTGTGTAGGAGTGTAATACAGGTATCTTGGGATGAAAGTTATGTTCTTCATTTCAGTATATATGTATTCTTAACAGTTTTTTCCTTAAATATATATATATTTTAAAAACCTTTATACTCTTATTTTTAAAATGTGTTTAGCTTATAGTGCTCTATCATTTACACCATTTTTCTTGAGAATGGATCAGGATGACATTTTTTTGGCTATTAAAAAAGAAAACAGTGGCCTTTTTCATCATTCACAGGTTTTCTGTGAGGACTTTGTGCTGTAAGCCAGCATACAGCTGAACAGAAATACAAGTTTAAAAGATCAATTAGCACCATAGTTGAAGAGATTGTATTTTTTTGCATTAGCCATAGAATAGATTGTGGTTTCTTATCATATGGTATATATCACGTTCAGTAGGTTTTTGCTTAATTTCTTAGAGTAATTCAGCTTTGCTAAATACATCATGAAAATGCACAAGCCAGGCACAAAGTCTGCCTGCTCCCTGTCCCTATTATTATAATGGTTCTAATGGAAAAAATACTCTCACATAAAACCAGAATTTACTTATCATTGGGAAATGGATAAGTAGAATTTTGCAAGAATATGGTAATTGGAAAGCCGATCTCATTGTCTAGAAGGGGAAGAGGTAACAGCGGTGGCTTTATGCAAAAGCTGAAATGCTTCTGAAGCTGTTTCATAGTTGGCAATGAATGCCATGGTTAAAAACACAATGACAATCTAAAGCTTTTGTTTGGGAGTTTTAGTTCCTTGAAAAAAATCACATAACAAAAGCATGATCAATAAACTTGCAAGACTTGTGTACAGCCTTATTTTTGCATGACCAGTTTGAAATCGCAGAATGTAGACCAAGGTTTGCACTGAATGTTGGTTTAAGGGCTTCAGTGGTAGAACTTTTTCATTTACCATTGTATACCTTTCTCAGATAGTCTGTCCTGCAAAAAGGGATTTTTTTTTCCATCTCAAATTGTTCTCCCCTCCCCATTTCTATTTCCGTAGGTTTTATTTTTCACCCCTTGTTGGCCTTATTTAGTGGGGTGACCATAGAGACATCTACTGGCAAAGGCTGGCAGTGATGCCATTGTATACACACACCCTGAGCCCCACTGCTGCAATGTGATAATCCAAAATTGTCTGTTTCTGGTTTTGAAGGATAATGTCAGCTAAAACCATTCTTGGACTTCCTCTTAAAAAAAAAAAAAAAAAAAAAAGTTAATAAAATACCATTCTACAGACGTCCCAGACTCATGAAAGATGATGCTTTGTGCTGTTGTGGTTCCTGATCTGTAATAGTTGCATTACCCAGATGTAAGCCAAGGATTTTTGGAGTAGTTTGCAATGTACACTGGCTCTGTATTTTGTTGATCCTCTATTCTGGCTCCGAAGGCTAAGCCTTTTAATACTCATTTTTCCCTTTTGAAAGCGTTGGTTTTGCAGATTTACTACATTAGTAATTCATCACTCAGCTATGTTTGTAAATTTTTTCAGTTGCTGAGGATGAACATGAAATAATTGTTGACAGAAATCACTGTTAACAGGAAGTGTCTTTTCCAGCCCATGGATTTTCTTTTTGCTGTAATGCATTATGTGCCTATGAAACATAAATATATAAAGCGTGACACACACACACATTCCAGCTGATTTACAAACAAATAGTTTGTATTTTGGTATTTTGCTGAATTTAGCAAAGGTTTATAGGAATTTCTGGATCCTTAAGCAATTGAATAAAGTGATTTTTAGAAGGCAAATCAATCCATCAATATTACATAGTCTTATTTTGTTTTTCTTGGAACATATTTAAAATTGTACATTTGAGGTGTCAAGGTTCAGGAGTCAAGTGCTACATGTGATAAATTAAGCAAAGGTCAGAGGCTATGCAATGCAGTTTCAGAAGATTGTCTACCTCTGCCTTTGCAGCTCATTCATGCTGAAGTGATGCACTATGGGAATTACTACCAAACTCTGCTCTGCAACATCTGCTCTCCCTAAGTGAGTTAGTGCACGTCAGACATCTTTATGTCAGAATATTGCAGTGATGGATGCAGTCTTCAGAAAATGCTGCATAAAAATCTGGTGTGCCGTTCTGGCCATTAAGTGAAATTACTATTTAAATTAATGGCGCTGTCACAGTTTATCTGTGCAAAGAATGAACGCTGATTAGGGTATTAAGTAATTAGCAATTTATCACACTGGAACAAGGTTGATAATAATTAAAGAAGTAATGGTTTACCAAAGAAACTAGAAAGGGAGTCACTTCTTGTTATGTGAGTGAAATCTTGGCTGAAAAATTTAATTCAGTTAAACAAAGATGAGGTTCACAGTGAAAGAATACAGCCTTGTTTGTTTCAATAGAAAAACAGTTCATTATCAAAATTTCGGTTTGCCTGTCAAAAGTCCCTTGGGGCTGTCTGAGTTGCTTATTAGTATTGAATTGAGTCATTTTCTGCATTAATTCTCTAAGTAAAATTGGTAGAATCCTAGGACAATCTGGAAAAAGGGTGTGAACAGGAGGAAATATTTACCTCTTGGAGAGCTGGTGATCACAGCTTGATTGCTGTGAATGGAGCCAGCCCTGAAAAAGGTAAAGTAACATCACCATTTTTAGTCATTCCAGTGATTGGAACAAAATGCTCTAAATGCTTTAGCAGGATCATACCCTTAAAGAGTAATTTTCATTATGTATGACTTCCTAAGAGAGATTTACTGCAATAAATGACACAGAAAAGTGGCCACTTTTGCATGTGTTTAAATGCCTACATGCTACGGAAATTATGTTAAATACAAACTACTTTGTAGGTGTAACAGTATATCACAGCCCTGATTTTTTGTATGATATCTTTCTAGTTGAATTAGTAGTAACATTTATTTCATTGCCAGTTACAGAAATACACCTACCATTTGATTCAGAGTTAAAATTTACCCTTTTCTTTAAGTGGTGTGGGGTTCAACATTGGTATTTTACAGTTGCAGAATAATTAATGTGAATATATGGAAAATTACACAGGTTATGACAAGCTTTTCATTTAAAAAAAAATATTAAAAATAGAAGAAAGACAATGGAATTAATTCTGGCAGCTTAACAATTCCACTATAGAAATGCCAATTATATTTAGATATTTACTTCTTAAAGAGTAATTCTCTGTATTAGATGACTGAAGCTTCACTGTAGGTATTTGGCAAGTCACTTGTTCAGTTGGGTACCTAGTATGAACCCCCACTTTAAAAGAGCAAATATAATGTGGAACATTCTAGGGTGCTAAGATGCACTGTTGAAAGACTGCACATATGAGGGGAGATGAATGAGACCTGACTGGAAAGTATATGGAGAAGCTTCCTTAATTTCTACATTCTACAGGAAATTTTCATCAACAGTCTGTCTTCAGCCTCCTGTACACTGTACCTTGGTATGGTATTTCATCACAAAGGTTCTTACAAAATTTAAGCAATGGTGTAAGTTGATTGTAGGGGATCTCTGTTTATTCTGCTAATTCTCAATTGTTTTCAGTAGATCTGGAAGTTAGGATGCTTGCTTCAATCATCTCACATTTGAATTTAATCTCACTTCAGCTAAATCTGTGTAATTCCAGCTGGTGATGCTTTTATGCCAAGCTATATTGCATTATTAGCTTTCTCCTTTCTTATCTATTTATTTATTAACTTGCATTTCATATTCAGATATATTTTTGTTTGTTCCTTCATTTCAGGGATGTTCTGTTGTGGGCAGGAATACGTGAATAAGTCAGACAGCATATGCTGCTCAGGTTCCAGTGGTGAGTCCCTAGCACATGTTAGAAAGAATGACCAAGTGCCAGTAAAATGCTGTGAGACTGAACTTATTCCAAAGAGCGAAGAATGCTGTAATGGAGTTGGATATAATCCTTTGAAATATGTTTGCTCTGACAAGATTTCAGCTGGAATGATGATGAAGGTAATTGATAGAAAATCTCTCGGTAGCTCTGATCTGACGATGGAAAGAGAAATACACTGTTCATAACTATTTTTCTAAAATAGGAATATAAAAACTCTTGTGTGCATTATTCATTTTCACATTACATCCATATTAATACCGAATGAGTTCACCATGATTGATGTTATTGCAATGAATTCTAAAGGAATTAATAATGATTAGCTGCCTCTGTGAAGTGTTGCCCAGCACTTCAGATTAGTACAGCGGCTAAAAGCTGGCATACTAACAAGACTGACATGCATAGCCAGTTTCTGTTCTATGACCACTGTTTCTGATGATGTTCCTTAAGTGGAAATTAAAATTGAAGCGGCCAGTTCTGAAGTATAAAAATACTATTACATTTCAATTTGGACAGGCAGTATGACATAGATTCCCCAACCTCCTAAAAAATATATAAATAAAAGTAAAACAAGTGATATTTTCTTGATGGACTTAATCCTGATCCTATTGAATACCAGTGGCAATTTTGGCATAAATGTCAGCAGTACTAGGATAGGTGCCTCTATAACTTTTAGCAACAATGAGAGTATTCTATTTTTGGTGCCTTTTGCGCCTAATGAATTATATAGTTTATTTTCACTCTGTTTTAATGTAAGAGTAAACTAAGCAACATAAAGGCTAATTCCATCTTTTCTAAGAGTGGCCATTGACTATAGGTATCAACATGAGACAACTTGGCCAAACTTTCAAAGCTGCAAAATCTTGCAACTCCAGTTGAATTCAATAGAAATCTTCAAGAATTATCATCTTGGTGTTATACATAAACTGTAAAAATATTGTCAGCTTATTACAATTTCTGATTAAGAAAATGAACATTTCAAAGAATGGAAAACATGTTTGTATATATGTATATTCTTTTATATAAATTTGTATTTATATTTGGTGAGAGAGAAAGAAAGAGGGTTGGATATTGTGAATTCTGCAATATGGAAATCAGGTAGATATTGTGGAATTTATCACTAAAGTAAAAAGAAAAACAGACCCCATCCTGCTACATTCAGGTGTTCCTGTATCCTTTTCATTCATTTTCTAAGTTAATACAGAAATATTTCTTCCATCTTCTCCTTTTCATGTCAAGGTTTTCATGTCATTTCATTTTCAGACTGAATAATTTTCTCCTAGAGAAAATCCAAGTGTTGTGATGAGTCAGCTACAGTTCCTCAATGCATTGTATTAGTAGTTCATGCAAGGCAAAAAATGGCTGAGAATAGGTTAATGAATTCTTGTAGATAACATACTCGATCCATGCCTTAGGTATAATGTAGAAACAAAGGAAGCACTTTGTATTTCACTTACCTGCAGAAGAAAAGAGATAGCAGAACTAGCTTTGTGATATGTACAGATTTACTAACATTAAAAGGAATGATATTCTGAGACATATTCCAGAGCTACTTTATATGTGAAACCAATCCATCTATATCCTACATTCTATGTTGATATCTATCACAATGTTAACTTCTGTGAAAGTGCCAAGTTTGGGAAGTTCAATTAGCTGAAGTTCATAATTAGTTAACTAACTAATTTCAAAAGGTCAATTACGGAAGTATTATATATAATCTCTTTGTTTTTCCCTTCTAAGGTTTGTAGCCTAATGGGCAGAAATATTTGTGGCAAATATTGCAGTACATGTCTTCCTGCAACAACCTATATTTTATGAGAATCATTGCTTTCTAGCTTATGGTTTGGCAAAAATATTATTTCATGAATTTTAATGAAAACATGTGGATGTTCAGTGTATATTTCTATTTCTGTGCATTGTCATTTATGGGTTAAATCTTATATCTGCATCAACATTTGCAGAGGTCCTCTTATTGCAGCAAAACTGCTGTTTAGTAGTGTTGTGGTAGAGGACACAATTTATATAGCCCATGGATAGAGTTCTCAGCCTTGAAAACTGCCAAGGAATTTCAGAGCCCTCTTGTGAACATGGCAAGCTGTGTGAGGGGCTGGGAATTTGCTGCTGATTTGCCACGGGATATTGGCCTTTGCAGGAGTAGGATGTTCAAATTCTTGGATAAAGTCCTGTTCTCATTTGATTCTTGACTTTTCTGCTTTCAACAAACCCAGCCATTTGGGCTTCCAGTGGTTAAAATTTGTGATGTTTTCATCCAAAGACCCTACAAAAAAACCATCTGTTTCTTTTAGAAAGAATTATAAAAGCATTAATGATCAAAGATAGTAGACAGGCCAAAGGCTGGAAGAGTCTCATATATGCTAGAAATATCAACAAACTCAGTGTGGTTGCCTGATTTGTATGTTGCATTAAGACAGAGAAATACTAAGGGAAGCATTTTTAAAGAACAGAAGATACAGTGGATACATTTAAATTAAATGTGTATTCCTTAGGTAAAAGAAGAATGCAAGGCTAATATCCTTTGCCCTTTATCTATGGAGGCAACAGCACTTTGTGGAAAGTGTGACTTCGATCCTACGGAGAATATCTGTGCATGGATAAAGGGTTCACGAAGTGCTACAGAAAAGGAGATAAAAGAAGGTGTGTGTCCAGCTGAAGAGGAGACTGTCTACACAGGAAGTCCAAACCAGTATTCATTTACAGGTAAGGAAAAGTGGCATATCAGATTGGTGATTTGCTAGTGTATTTAATTTGCTCTGGAGAAAAAGATGTCCTGAATGCTATCAGGTATTCTAATTAAATGTGAAGCAATTGTAGTGAAGTAGCATTCTTTAAGAAGTAATCTGTGAATCAGGACAGAATCTTCAGGGAAATTAAATGAGTAGCAAGAAGTTCAGTGAATACATCTGCTTTCACAAAAGTTGACAGAAGTATTGCTATATCAGAAAATGGCCCTGACTAAAGAAACAACTTCCGTATCTGTCTTTCTTTAAACACAGTAGTAGTCCCATATGCACAGAAAAAAAAAAATAAATAAACATAAGTTATTTTGTGTTTTAATTAGACTGAGATGATCCATATGTAACTTTATTTTTCTAGACCTGAACCTCGAACCTTTTATCACATATGAGTACAGGGTAGCTGCTTGGAATAGCTATGGAAGAGGCTTCAGCGAAATTAGCAGAGCTGTCACTAAGCAAGATGTGCCACAGGGTGTAAGTCCACCAAAATGGACCAAAGTGGATAATCGAGAAGACATGATACTTCTAAACTGGGAGGAACCACTTCAACCAAATGGTATTGATATATGTTAAAAAAACAGTGTGTTCTATCATTCAACTGTCAGTGTTCCAAAATCACAAAACATTACATTACTGGCACTGAAATATATGTATTCCTAAACTCTGGAAGAAGAATTTGCTGTAGGATTAGATCATTTTCATTGCAAGTTAGAGTAGAGTCTAACTTCACAGAAGACAATTTAGTATGTCTCTATGAAGTGCCCAGCAGCCTCTTTTGAGAACAGTTGTAATAATAAGTGGCAAATATGATCAGAAAATCTCAATCATGTTACAAAATATTTGTGAGTTTGGGGGAGGGGTGTGATGATACTCATGTTTCTCAGGAAATCTTGCTTATGATTTTCAAACAGTGAGAAAAACTTGTAAGAGCTGTCTTAATAAAAATTGAGATCTACTGAGATGTTGATGTAGAGATTGAAGAAAGTAGATGGTTATTTACATTAGGCTTTTAAGCAGGATGATTGTCTGTTACAGTGGTCACCTAGAGATATCATTTAATATTTTTTATGTGCAGAGTAGGTTATTATAGTATACCATCTCACAGGATTTCCTGGCTAACAAAAGGGAAAACTTTCTTTCTGCAATAGGTCTTATTATTCACTACATCATTCTCCGAAATGGAGTTGAGCATTTTAGAGGAACAGAAATGAGCTTCACAGACACAAGTGGTGTTCAGCCATACCAAGAATATTCATACCAGCTACGAGCCTGCACTGTTGCTGGTTGCACAGACAGCAGCAAGGTTAGTGAATTGGTCTTTATGTAACTGATGCCAGAATTTTATCAGCCATATAAAAATGCTTTTGGAAAGGTGTAATTTGAAAACATGCTTATTATTGAGTAAGTGAAAAACATCAATAATCTTATTTGGATTCAAATACTGACAGGTGATTGTTTGGAACCTGAGGATGATACAAGCAAGCAGAAGAAGAAAGCAGTATCTCAATCTTGGCAAAGCTGAAATTGCACTTTAGGAACTGATGTTTGTAAAGAGAAAGCTGTTCATGATAGAATGAACAGAGAACAGATAGATGAATAGAGAAAGGAATATTAAAATCCACTTTCTCTAAGCCTTGAAATTAAATCTTTGCTTCTAACTGGGAGGTCTATAGCCTTTTCTACCTCAGTATTTCTTAGTCTATCTGCTTTAGCTTGAGTCTATCACTTTGTTCAACAACTTTCTTATTCCGAGCCTCCTTCCACTGCATTGCCCTTTACTGGCTTTCCATGTCTGCATCTGCTTCAAGCTTTATGCTCCCTTTGTGTACAACCTGCCTCTGCTTCAGTTTTAACCAAACAGAATGTCTTTTGCTCCCTTTGTCACTGCTTCATTTCCTCTTGTATCACTTTGAATCACGGGTGCCTTTCACCAGCATTACTATTTAACCCGCTCTAGTTTCTGTTCTGCAGAGTACCCGCCTTATTCATCTTTTGGAAAAACTATTTCTTAAGTGACATTTTTTTCACCATAATATCCTTGCCTCTGTGAAAATGAATTTCTAGGACTGCAAGTGTAAGGTCTGTGGGGCAGAGGTGTGGAATAATGACTGTGCTTTGTGATTATAATATCTATGGGGTTAAAAAGTTGAATTTTTTTTTCAGGTGTTTAAATGTTTTTCTTAATGTTGTAAATCTCAGACAAAAGTATAAGAAACAAAACACTGATGGAGAGGGATGGAGATAGGTGGATAGTCCTCTACCTGCACACAGAGCTGCAGTCTGGAAATTATGTAGGCACAGTTGCTGCAACCATCAGCCTGAGTTAAATCCTGGTTATTTCCCTTGCCTGTAATTACGGAATTTACTGTCGCAAACAGTGAAGTCTGCAAGTAGGGACTGATTCCACCAAACACACTAAGATGGTATATTATAGAGGACACATTTAATATTTACAGCATAATAGAAATACTTTATGGTGGTAATAGCAGAAAAAGAAAAGTGATTCTCAAAGAGAAAAAGGTCTGACTCACTTATTAAACCAGTGTAATTTAGAAATGCCTCTGTAGGAGACGGTAGAGATGTGTCAATAGAAAATTAACTTTTCCCTTTTTCTTCTTTTTTTGTAGAAAGAGCTTAACAAGTGCAAAGTTATTCTATCTTTCAAAATCTTTGTTTTTCTTACAAAAATATGGAGTTGCAAGTAACTACAATAGAGTTCCCAGATTGCCTGGGATATATGGAGGCTTAGCCCCATGTTTACTGGTGCTTAAAATATATGAAATCAGGCAGTTAAAATGCAGAGACACTGACAAACCATATGGAAGAGAGTTATCAAGAGTTTTCAAGCAATACAGTTTTTGTTGTTTCACCCTATGCTATACTGCAGCTCAAACGTGGTGAAACTGTTGTGATAAATTGTAGACATAGACTTATGTAATGTATTCAAGGTCAGATTTCATTGTGAAAAAGGAGGAAAAAAGTAACTAGTTCTCCAGGCCCTTGGTAATGATATGCCAGGCCAAACAACATTTTAAAACAAAAGTGACATTCTCATTGATCATGGTATCTAGTGTACTATTACATTAAATTGCTGTTTAATTCATATGTCTTCAGGTAGTTGCAGTCACTGTCCAAGGAGTCCCAGAGAATGTTCAGCCACCAGACATCAGTGCTTTGAACTCAACAGCATTACATTTAAGCTGGATTGCACCCAAGAAACCAAATGGTATCATCAGAGAGTACCAGATCAATCAAGTAGGAAAAGGACTTATATACACTGATGCTGCAAGCAGAATGCAGCACACAGTATCAGGTAAGGAGATAGAGCTCTTTGACAGGTTAATGTCTTTAAGATATAAGACAGTACTAACATATTAAAAATGCTACTTGGCAGCAACTTTTAAATCCCCAGTACTGTCGACAGTTTAGAATGCTTTATCATGACTTTACATATCTTAATTTTGTTTTTTTGGTTTTTTTCCCCAATCTCTTTCATTTCTGGCTGCTGGTTTTTTGTTTGTTTGTTTTTTTGTGGTTTTTGGGGGGTTTTTTTGTTGTTTTGGGGTTTTTTTAAATACTAATAGATTTCCTTTGAAAATTTAAAAAGAAATCTATCCAGTTCAATTCAAGGTGCATGCTTTGGGGTATGCTCAAGCTCTCAGACATTCTGTGTAGGCTTGCCATCCCTTCACACTGATTCAACTCTCTCTTTTACCATCATTAATGTGCAGTAATGAGTTGAAATCACTAGTACTGCTGTGAATGTGTAGCTGTGTAGGAGCAAGAGGGATCCAGTACTTTATGCCTGATATAATTTAAAGGAAGGAAAAAAATGAAATATCTTGGATTCTGTTTATAATCTTATATATTGCTATAGCCGTTTTCTAAATACTTGGTGAAATTTCACTAGTGTTGTGTACCTGAGAGAAGCTTTAGTCAGGGGATTTTGAGGGAAGGTTTGACTCAGACCTCAAATATATAATTTTCACATATTCAATTTTAGTTATATTTGAATGTTAAACTGAAGCAAAAGTATTCTTAGAAACGTTTCTACTGAACACAAAATTGGAACGTAAGCATTCTGGGATATCTTTTTTCACTCTTTGACCTCAGGTTGCTCATCAAATTCTTGTATCTATGATCTTTAGGAATTCATAAATATATTATTTTTTCCTTTTTTTTCCCCAACCAATTAGGAAATGCAGAGATTCATATGTTAGAAATTATTATGTTCACACCATAAGAGTAGAAATTGACTTTGGGCACCTAAAACCTATAGAGCATATATGACACTTTGAACCACCCTTCAAAGCATGAGTCCTGAGTCAGAGTAGATCCCTTAGTGCTTTAAAAGAGTTTGTCCCTGCTGTAGTCACTAGCAGAGCAGTAAAGGACTGCTGTTCCTCTTTGACAATATCATGCTCAAGTGTGAAATTCATCAACTGCATATTATGCCTATCTCCATATTCAGTGCTTCTGGACATGAGATATTAACTAGAGTATACTAGTTTATGGTACGTGTTTGAGAATTGCTGTTTTAAGTTTATACTGTAAAGAACACCTACAATGATTTATCAAACCCATTGAAAAATGCTTCTTGTGCTCCCATTTCCTTCCCAAATGGCAGTTATACCTCCAGAGTAACAGAGATTTTAATGCAAACAATACTGGTTTTATTATCAGTTGGAAAGAGAGGAAATGAAATTACCTCCTGAGGAACAAGGATCTCTTTTCCTTTTGTGTGCCTGTTCTGTTAAGCCACTGACCAGTGCTGCCATGTTAAGCCAGGAGTGAAATAGGTGATCGTTCCACCTGACAGTCATAATCAAATCTTGTGCTGTTTTCTGATGGAGCTTCCCTGGATAATAATGTGGAGTTTATGGCAGTGATTTACCAATGTGGATAATTACTGCTTTCTAAATTAAAAGAACAAGATAAAACAATCAAATTTATATCAGCAAAGTTTGAACTTTTTCTCTCTCTTTCCCCCCCCCCCTCCGAAAACTGTCTGCTTTTCCCTGAGCAACAGTTGAACATTAATGAAGCTGTAGCATTAGTATTTCGTGAGACTTTGAATCTAGGGTCTTGCAAATAACAGATGAGAAGGCTAGCACCTTGCCACTGCACCATTGTCTTGCTGCTTATTTTTAATTACATCAAAGCTTTGGAAACATGATCCCACAAATGCTTTGTGGGAATAGCGGTGAATGTGCTCATCATGTGAAATCCATAAATTGCTTATAATCCTCTCAAGATGTTAAAAAAAGCATTAAGTAATTGAAGACAGGAAGTCCTCAGTTAATTATTTAGAGGTGTTATCAATGCTTTGAGCAAACTGAAGCATTTTCTGCTATCTCACTGAGTTGAATGCCACTGGGACCTAGGGGCAGCAGCCATCATCTTCTCATATTCTCTAATGCAAACAGCACATGGCAGCTTGTCAATAAAAGACCTTTTTATATCATTTATTACTGAACACTTCCACTACCCTGTACAGAACAATTTGGATGACAGTTATGGCATTGTTTCACTTTGTGTTACTACTACTTTACAAATGGGCCTGATAATGCTTTGCAGTGGGGGCCAGGCAGAGGGTAAGGCTAAAGAAAATAATTAGGGGAATTGTAAAAGAAAGCTAAGAGTGCCCTCTTCAGCAGCAGCAGGTGGGTTTATAGGAAAGATTCTTCTCAACTCCCCCTTTTTAGTACACTAAAGATAATTTCCCTAGTAAAAGGCTTTATCAAGAATTTGTAGGATCGATCATCTTTAGGTAAAAGCCAAGCAAGACCATTGATGTTTATTTTAGTAAAATAAATAATATTAAGAAATACCTTATAACTGAATGGTTTGAAATTCTTTCATCTGACCATGTTCTCCATTTCAGGGTAGTGAAAACTGAAAAGATACAGAAATGTTGCCACTGGTTAACTCTATCTCCATGCAGCATAGTAACATTTATCTAAAGGAAACTCTTGCAGGTGGAGGGGTCCTGTGAGGCTGTGGTCAGCAATCTGACATCCTCCTAAGTAAAATTCCCATGGCAGGGCCCAGGACTGTTGTCCTGCGAGCTAATTACTGACCTTGCTGGAACCATACCCACAAATGGAGATAAACAGTAACAAAAGGAATTGATTTGGCTAATAGAATAATGCATTCTTAAAAAAAAGACTGTTTCACAGCCTTTGGGCAAATGACAAATGCTACAATAATAAAAGGGACTGCTAAGTTAAAAAATTTTAAAACCCCACAATAATAGACCAAAAAAGAAAAGAAGTATCCTCTAGTGAACAATCAAGCAGAGAAACTGGAAAAGCAAAATGCTGTTTATGTTTCAAGATTATCTTACTTGTTATTTTGATTATTAATCACATACATATATTTTCACAAAGCTTTCCAAAGCATGCATAAGACAAGGCATTTAATGCAAACCTTTAATAACCTAGATAAAAATCTGCTGTGACTGCGCCATGTATGACTAGAGGTTTCAGGTATCAGAATTTCACCAATAAATTTAGTGAAGCCATGTGCTCTTATTTTAATGCTCATTTTTCTCTTTAAAGTGTAGTTGTAAATGAGTATTGCTTTATTATGCATGTTTCCTTTAAAAGTGAACATGACTCCCTTTAGGGGAATTCAAGTAATTTGTTGCCACAGTAATCTTTTCTATCCTGAAATGTTAAATACTTGGCTTTCCTCCATGCCTTTGCCTCTCTCTAGTCTGCAACTGTCATTTTCTCCCTTCTTACTTTTATACACAGTGTTCAGATGATTTTTCTACTCTTCCAGTTCATGATTAGATTACAGCCAGGGTTGTCCCTCTGAGTCATCTCTTTATTTTCTCTCCTTCACGTCTTGTTCAATTTGTAAGCAGCCTGCACGTCTTCCATTCAGTATTTTACCGTTTTACATAATTGTTGCTTATTCTTTCTCTTTATTTGTTTGTAATATATTTTAGTTACAATCTCTTTGTAACTGGCTATAAAGGATTTGTTTATAAACAAAAATCTTGTACAGACTTTTTTTTCTTGTCACAGAATTGCATTGTTCTTGAAATAATTATGATTAGGGACGAGCTACGTCAAAAGTACATTATTAAGATCACAAAGCCATGCACTTAAAAATTGACCTGTATAATATGCATGAATTGATCTGTATAATCCTAATTCAGCCTCTTTCACACAAGCAGTCTGATTACACACTAGCGTCGCCATTTGTACGTAGGGTTACTACCTCATTCAGTTCACAAGCTGTGCCTCTTCCAGGGATGAATAAAATATTTATTTTATTTTATTTTATTTTAT
>NW_010306980.1:0-3949 GCF_000700745.2 Antrostomus carolinensis | reverse complement strand
GGGACGTGCGAGGGCGAGCACCCGGGTTGCTAGAAGAGTCACCAGGAGCGGCCGACCGGACCGGACCGGACCGGACCACACCACACCACACTACACTCCATCGTGAGGGGCGCCCTGGCCCGGCCCTTCAACCTGGCCCTGCCCCTTCCCCTCACCGCTCCTGGGGTGCGTTGGCCTTTGCTGGCTCCAGGAGGACAGTTGAGTAACATGGATGGTTGTGATGGCAAATGCTGGTCTGGAAGGTCCTTTCCAGGACAGCAGCAAATCCGCAGCCTTCTAGGCTGATGTGTGGTTTTGGTATTCCTTACCAGGTTTCTTTATCCGTTTCTCATATTATTTGTCAATGTTTTATCAATGCCAGTTTTACTTTTCTCCATTTATTATATGTTGCTTTCTTTCACTTTTTCTCTTAACCCAGGTAGTCTTTTAGTCAAAACTGCCCACTTTCAAATTTGTGGAGTTATCTAATAAACTGGTTTTTAGCAATCTCCTTTTCACTTTTTTTCCTAGTTTTGGCAGTGTTTTTCTTCATGTGCATTTTTACTCTTCTTCATTTAGAGGAAATTAGTGTTAAGTACCATATATCAGATCTCTGTTAACTGTCCATTTTAAACATTTATTTGGTTCATGACAGCTTGTCACAGTGAGCTCTGAAATGTAGGAAGAAGTTCTGTTACATTCTTACTGGGATGAGTAAGTTCCTTGTACGTTGTCTAATTTTCTAAAGTATTTTTTCTTTTCATATGGTCTGTCTAACACGTATGCATTTGCTTTCTGTAGCTATCTTTATGTGTAACTTGGGAGGCCCAACAGTAACGTTCTATCATGTATCAGTAATCTATAATAACGTGTCATAAAACTATCCTCTTTCTATTGACAAAGCTTCTATTGTCTGAATAAAGACTGAGGAATTTGGCTAGACATTTGTTGTCCATCATTGACATAAATATCACAGTATGCAATCGGGCCAGTAAAGCTACCTGCCCTTCCTGCTTTTGGGAAGCTGTATTTGAGGTTTAGCACTGTTGGCTTCAATCTTGCAGCGCTGAAGTTAGTAGCAGTCACAGAATCACAGAATGTTAGGGATTGGAAGGGACCTCGAAAGATCATCTAGTCCTTCCCTCGTTTGTAAAAGGCTTTGGTCTGATCCCATGCTGCTGACCAAAAGTTCTGTGCTAACACGTGGGCTTTGATTAATGCTGAATTTAAATACTATTTTCAGTAGATTATAAAGCTAAGCATGCTATAGATTGCTTATAGGTAGACAAATATGTGGTGATGGCTCAATAATTGACCAAAAAATGTTTAGTCTTTAAAGATTAAATACATAATTTAGTGGTATCTTTGTACAGTACTATTAATGTAATGCTTTTATTAACATAAATACTTACTACGTATTTAATCTGTTAGAGAAATCTCGAATCTAAACACAGTCAACTACTTCAGCCAGAAACTTAAGTTTACAGCATCATTTCTCCACAAAAAGTGGAAAATCCCAAGAGTCTTCCTTGAGAACAGGGCAGGAGTAAACAAGGTGTAAAATTTATTAGAGCAGAAGGAACTTTCTTTTATCAAAGGCAGGGGCTACGGGGGGAGCTGATTTTGTGGAAGATGGTGAATTGTTGGAAGTGAATCATACCAGTGATAAGATTACAATTAACCATGAAAACAATTTAAATTGAGAGATGGTGGCTTTTTCGACATTGGAATCCTTATTTGATGGTTAAAGTTACAGGTTTGATGCAGAGTGTTTGGTATATAGCCAGTGTTGCTGAACTGATCAGACCAGATGTCTCATTTTGTCTTCACTTTACAATCCATAAATCTGTCTCGTCGCCACTCACTTGATTCCAGCTAAATATTGTGGTCTGCTCAGGGCTTAAATTACTTTATTCCCCAAGTGTCTTTTTAGGTAGCCTATGTAAGAACAAATAGAGGGGAAACACAACAGCTTTACAAAGTGGATAAAAAGACAGGGAGTATGTACCACAGACAAAATTAATTTAATTACCTGATTTTTTGTTTTGTTTTGTTCTGCTTTTCCAGGTAGCTGTGAGGCTTCCTTGGAGCTTGTAGGTCCTTCATGAGAAACTGTACGTGGAGCATGAGGACAAGTGCACAGTTTTCCAGTTCAAGAAGCCCTTTTGCCCATGTTGCCCTGTCATAAGGGAGGAAGGAGAGGATTTTATCATGGGCACTCAAAGTGTGAGGAGATTGCTAACTTGCCTCCGAAGAGTAGGGACTCCTCTGCTATTCCAGCAGCCTGTTGTTGTGCCCTAGCATCGTGACACGACTATCACAGAACTGGGCAGGATTTGGGCTCCATGCTTTTCTGTCACTTGTACTCAGCCTTCCATGGGAAGACCTGCAGATAGTCTGCACACAGGGCTGTATCCCAGGCAGCTGCTGGGCCATTTGAAGCGAGGTCAGGGTGCAAAAGCCGAGTCAAGAAGCAGAGGGGGTTGAGGAAACCCATTTTGAAAGCCAGACTTACCTTTTTCCTGCTGGGCTTGTCTGGTGCAGTGGAAGTATGTGGGATGGGGTGACTTGCGCTCCCTTGCCCAAGGTGTGCAGCTGCTTCCCTTGTGGTTTCTCCAGAGCTTCATGCAACGTTCCCTGCTGCAAACATGGGCGGATCAGGGCTGTGGGAGTGATCTGGGCCAGCGCTCAGAGTGCAGTTGTGAACCAGCACTGGGCAAGGGCTGAGGGGATGTTTGTGCGGATGTCTGTGCGTTTCTTTTTTTTAAGACCAGGTCAGTAACTTGCCTTATTTGACCACTAAGATTTTGATCTGGTGCTGGGAGCCAAAAGGTGACTTTTGCTGTTGTCAATCCATAGCCTAACATGCAACCGTATACAAAAGAGTATCATCAAGTATATGAGGGGTATGAATTTTAATATGTATCTATATACACATACACACACATATATATATATTTTTATATGTGTGTATGTATATAGATACATATTAAATAAAGTATATATATCTAAAATATATATACTTACTCAATTGAGACAGCTCCATCTGAATTCCTACCGGGCATTCTGACCCTGTAGGCCCAGAACATGTAGCTAAATTGAGTAACTGGAGAAGACAACAAAAATGAAGAGGAATCTAAACCTTTTTACAGACACAAAAGAAAAGAGTTAAACTTATCTGGGATAAATGGTATCTGAAGGGAAAGGTCATGCTTCGCTGTGCATGACTGAAGTAAAAAAAAAAATAATTGCTTAGTGCTTCACTGAACTTGTTCCATTATGTCCATGTCTTCCTTGTACTGGGGAAGCTCGAGCTGGACCTAGTACTCCAGATCTGGTTTCACCAGTGCTGGGAAGAGAGGAAGGATCATCTCCCTTACTTGTTGGTGATGCTTTTCCTAATAGAGGCTATTGATCTACAGAATTACTTAATTTGTGCTTAGCTAGTAAGCTTATGCCCTAGCAGCAAAATTGATGGGACTAATTAAAATGGACACATGGTGGCATCTTCTGTACTCTTGACTCTCGAACAAGAAGTAGGCAAAGCAACAATAATAGATAAGCTTAACATGCACCAAGGGGAAGGGAACTTTCAGGGCATGATTATTTCCTGTGGCAGCGCTGCTGAATTCTGCTGTTGTTGCACGCTGATGTTTTGGGTCACTCTGTTTCAAATTGAGGCCGACATTTTGGCTTACCGTGGTGTGGTCAGCAGAGCAGTTTAGATGGAAGGGCACAACCATGTCCAGCAAGGCCAGGTTTTGCTGCTGAGGGCTGATGCAGCTGGGAAGCCTGGCAAGAGAAGAGGGCCCCGGGGCGGGACACAGGCATCTGCGCGGGCGGGCCGGGGTCCGTCGGGGCTGAGGGCTGTGGGACGAGGCCGAGCTAGCACGGGCGCTGAGTGCGGCCGGCGCCGCCCCGCTTCGGCAGCGGACGGAGGTGGCGGAGGCGGCCAGGGTGCGGCTGGGGC
>NW_010306979.1:0-3411 GCF_000700745.2 Antrostomus carolinensis | reverse complement strand
CAAAAAGTGTGAATCCACCCAAACCACCACAATGATGAAATGGGAACTATAGAAAAACATTAGCTGGAAGGGCTTTCTAATCCAGGAAGAAAAGCCACATCCTGTGTCTTGTCTGAACAAACATGTTTTGTCAATATGAAATTTCTGAATAAGATATCAAATGTGGAAAGTAGTTATTAAATAAAAAAGAACAACAAATATTTCGGGAACGTGTGATCAGTTAAAAAAATCTCTCACAGACTTGAAAAACAAATAAAGTAAGTAACGTGTTATTATTCATGCAGACCTAATTATACATTAGCACTTTGTTAGGCATTTTACAGCTGTCCTGTCTGTTTTGTTATTTCTGTATAAATTCACCTTTTTCCTCCCTGCTGATGCAATTATGTCTTACATCACCCTCCTTCCCCCATCCCTTTTCTCTTTCTGAAGACAGACTATAATAGCATTGCTGCTTGAACAACAGGGCACTTTCATTATGTGCTCATAAAGATGGTTTGCTTGCCTTTTTGTGTGAGCAGAACTATTGAAATGCTCTGTAAGGATTCTGAGTAGAACACCTTGCCGTACTCTAATGTAAGGAGTATAAATTACTGAGCAAAGTCCGTATCAGTAAGGAGTAGTTGCCATTGCTGTGTTAACAGCTCCTTTTTTCACTTCTGTTAACCAAGAACCACTGTAAGAGATTACCTGTTTTGGAAAACATCTTTGAAATGATTCATGCACTCCACTTATTCTTTCCAAGAATTCACTAGCCCTATTACTATAATTGTCTCTGCTTGGACTATGAGTACTAACGACACAATATACGTGTTTCATTGAGTAATTCTGTGCTAAGAATATGAGAGCTTGTTCTCTACTCATCCTTCCTATTACATTCATAGTGTCCGAAAACAGAGTATCCTTGTCCCAGCTGCTAGTCAGCTGGCACAGGCCTTGCGATCTCACAAAATGTATTCCACACAACTTACATGCTGTCCTTTGGCCCATGCATGGCAGACAAGTTTTACCCTCAGGCACCACATGCCCAAATGAGCAGTCTGTGCCGTGTCCATATGCAGGGTGCATATGTCACCTTGCACACAACACCTGTCTCCCAGAATGGATATTTGGTACCCCAGAGACGGTGCACTGTTGGCGAGATATGTGGGTCAGCAAATAGGATGATCAGCAGTGGGTGCAGATCATCCATGTTTCACAGTCATTCTCTGCAGGGAGCTCTGGCTATCCTCTAAGTACATTCCAGTGGAGAAATGAGTTGCCATCACCTTCTGAACCTTTTCTGTCTCTGACTATCCAATGTCTTCTCTGGAAGTAATTGCTGCCGACACAGTTAGCTATGCCAGTGAATCCATCACACCAGATACTTCAACATACTTTGCTCTCCACAGATGAGGCAAAAGGGCAAACCCTGGTTAAAAGTATTGGTCTGTGTGTGGTCCTTATCCCATTCTTCATCATGGCAGACATTACCAACTCAGTACAGTTTTGAGTTCTGAAGTTACTTCAGGACAACCACAGACACTACTCACTTCACTACTCTACTCACAGGTCTTGGAGAAGTGTGCATTCAGCCACCTGACTGAAGAAAGGTTAGTCTTGAGAGAGCTTGGACAATATGGTCCTTAATAATAACTGGATCTTCAGCTCTTGTTCTGTGTTATGCCCAAGGATGCTTACAAGCCATTCTGACAGGAGGCATCTTAGCTGGACAAGATCCTTCAGCTCTTGTTTGTCCATGCCAAAAGTGAGTGATAAGGGAATGGAAATGTGCATGTAGTCATCTGAGCGGGGTATATCTTCACCTAAGGTCTTAAGAGCAATTGGAGAAGCAATGCAATGAGGCCTTTCAGTCTTTCTCAATAGCTGTCAAAAAGTGGATCCAATTCCTCTTCCTATACCACACTTCCCACATTGGCAATCATTGCCAGTTCCTGGCTTCTCCACTGGTCTTGCCATGTTCTTTTCTTCAGAGAGCCTTCCTGCCAGCATCCTTCCCAACCCTTCCCCTTTCCTTAAGAGCTAGAGTCATGGCCTGCTTGCCTTTGTTCTCTGGATCATTATTCTTTCTCCACAACATTTCTTTGTCTCTCTGCTTTCCTCCAATTTTACACCAACAGAAATAATAATTTCTATCCTTCCCCTGCTAGAGATGCTTAACATGCAGGGCACTGTCATGACCAAAACTTCACGGAGAACAGGTCATTCTCTCTGTTCTCCTTCCATCAATAACCCTATTTCTTTCATCTCTGTACCTAAACCACCTCTACCAAGACATCTGCACATCCCAGTAGACAGCAACTTCAATTTTAACAAAGGCTTTAACACAAATCTGAACTAGGTATAAACTTTGCTTTTAAAAAAAAACAAACAAAACAACAAAAAACCCAACATTTGGGAAGAGGAAAAAACATGCAAAAAAGCCATCCAGACTAGAAAATCAATAAAAAGGAACCTGAGGGGCTATGTATGGTGTCTTTCATCTCAGTCAAGGCAAATGGTTTGGAGGTGGCTATCACAGTGCTGGAGGTGTCACCAGCACTGTGATAGGCACGTGCTTGGGGGGAGTCACAGAGGATGTACCTATGTCACCCTTCCCAATGAGGCAAGGCTTTCTTTGAGGTGTAAAAATGCCCAGTCCGGAGCAGAATCTAATATACCATGAAAGTGCTCCCTTTCTTCCTTTGCCCTTCAGTTGATGCCTTGTGCCACTGCACTCCTTATCATGATCACCTTCTTAAAGAGAAAGATAGTAGAGACTGGCCAGTGGGTCACTTCATATGGGCTGTAGCTCTCACTTTGAGCTGTTTGCCTGGAGCCATTTCCAGCCCTTTCAGGCCAGCCTCTAGAGTAACCCTGTGGTTGTGCTAAGACCATGAGTTGGGGTCATACAACATGTATGAGGGGAGAGGGTGGACACAAAGAATAGGTTGTGGCAGCAGCAGTGTTCTCCAAGTGCTGCTTCATGGACTCAGGAAAGACTGTTTTTTCTAGGTGCATTTCTAGGAGCGTGTGGAAGAAATGTGCTTCTGTCTAGCTGTGATGCAGTGTCATTTTTAAAGATGGTGTCATGTCCTCAACCAGGTGGAGTGCTCAGTTGGGTTGTTTGCTGCCCAGCTAGAGGCTACTTATGACAGCTATACCAAAATGTATCAGGTCAGTGGTTATGACTGTGGGCCCTGACATAGGCAACTTTCACATTTTTTTTCCAAAAAACTTGCCAATGAAGCCCGAAGTTTTGCAGCTTATCTCCATACAAGAGTCAATGGGAGTTGTTTGCTATGATTCTCACCCTCCTGAAACAGCCTTCTTACTGCTTTTCTTTTGGAACTGATGGGAATAATTGTCCTGGTTTTGATAGAATAGTTAATTTTCTTCTAAGTAGCTAGAATAGTTGTGTTTTAGTTTCAG
>NW_010306978.1:0-8977 GCF_000700745.2 Antrostomus carolinensis | reverse complement strand
TGGCATCTAGCCAGGGTCAACCCACCACACACTCACATTTAAAGACTGATACACCTAAATAGTCTAAATTCTGTATAGAAATATTTAGGTTCTTCTTTACATTATAGCTTTTGTTGGGGGTATTCTTCTTTGTTTGGTATCACTGTGGGGTTTTTTGGCATAATATACTAAAAACGCATTTAATTTTTACTAGATATCTCACACATCAGACTGCAAACACTGGCAGTACAACTTTATATTAAATGTAATCCAAAATAAACTAAATATCTTTGACAATGTTTTTAAACAATCTGTCATACTTCAGATAAACTAATTGTTTACACAATGTTACAGAAAATAATTTTGGCCAATTTTGTAGAAGGATAGACAGGAAATAAACAAATACAGTTCAGTAAAAATTTATCTACTACAGAATGTTAAAACCCTAACTTTTGCCATAAATATTCTGGTAACATTTTGACAAGCACCTTTACTAATAAAACTTTTCTCATAAGAGTTAATACGTACCCATTAGAGAAATGTAAATTTAAAGTAATTGTTTCTGATTAGCCTTTTTCTTCCTTCATCTACAATAGTATCTTTACTGCTATTAAACAAAAATTATAATCTTCTATTGTAAATAGAAAAGAGATTTATTTAAAACTTACCAATAATTTGTGGTTAAAATATCTCTTCTTTTTTTTTTTTTTTAATGGCTGTCCATATAAAAATCAAGTTTATAATATTCTAACAATATCCTTATATAATTCTTCATCCTTAATAAGTCAATATGGTTATATTAGTATTAATTTAGTTATATTAGTATTGTTTTAGTTAAATATACCACTAATTCTACAGCTTTTTTGGAAACATTACCTCTAGTCCCCAAATCATCTTTATTAAAAAAAATATTTTGTGTGCAGTGTTTTGTCAGTGAGACCATGAACAAAGAAAAGAAAGACTAAAGAAACAGAAAAAACCCTCACATCTGTAAAAACCCTACTTGCGAGGAGCAAAGGTTCTTTTTCTTGGCATATGCTTTGTACTTCTTAGGAGTAGGTACCCACTTAAATTGGAATGACTGTCTCTAGATAAGCTCATAGGTCAAGATCCCAAGACACAGATGACAAAAAAACACAGAAAAATAATGTCTTTTGTTCCCTTGTCCACATCCCTGTCACCCACCCACATGAGCAAAAAAATTAAACTTTGGTTTACACTGAAATATTGTTGATATTTTCATGGGTCACATAAACCAAAATCTAAACTCTTTCAGGACATAGACATTTTTTATTGGTAAGTGAAAAATTAGAGGAAAGCTTGGCTTTGGAACAACAGCTGTTTTAAGAATAACCTGGAAAATATCTTTGAAAATTGGCATTTCCAAATAATGATCCCTCAAAAAAATTAACAGGAAGTTAAACATTTTTGAGCATGACATGAATATAGGAAAAGCTGTTACTGGTGGGAAAATTCTCATAATCACTAGAACTTTCTGTGTAAGATACTGATTTAACGAAGATCAGGCTCATGGCATATTCAGGAAAGCACAGTCAGATAACTTTCATGTGTAAGACCCAGCTTGTGTCTTGATATACATGCACAAGTGTTGTTCCTCAATGCGTAAAATTCAAACATTTTGAAAATTTCATTCTCAAATCGTTGTCTGAATTAAAATATGACAACTTATGTAAAAAAATTAACAAACTCTCAGTTTTATATTGATCATAAATGAAGTATAACTTTCCACTCTACGGACAAATAGGTAGCATTATACATTTTTAGTATCATGGTGTAACATCAAACTTTATTGTAAGAAAATCCATACTCTCAAAGATCAGTGTGGTATATAATACAAAATGTATTTCAGATTGGCTCATCTTTGATCATATTTCATTCCTCAAAGTTTAGGAGTCAGAATACTAAAACTGTGAATGCGTGCAGTAAATCTCTGGAGGCCAATATTAATTTGTATCAAATAAACTGGATTTGCATAAAGGAAAACATGAATGAAAGTCTTTCAAAATACTTTACATAAAGTTCTTTAGTAAATACATTACATGCTCCTGTAAGCATCTTAATCAGAAATAATATTTATATATCACAGCTGTGAAGCAGACACTTGTTTCTTATCTTAACCTCTACAGATTCGTCTTCTGTGCTTTCAGTCTTGCCAGTACGCTTTGTTTAGCCAGTGCAGAAACTCAAATTGTATTTCAGAGAATATTGTACTTTCCAAGAATAGTTAAATTCAAGACTTGGTTGATTTTTATCTTCAATGCTACATAGCCATATAAACCTTTGTGAAGTTAATAGAACAATCTAGCAAATGAAAGCGGTAGCATTTTCCACCTATTTTGCACTCACTGCATACAAGTTTAAGCAATTATAAGGGTACTGGGCTGTGAAGAATCTGGTTGTTAGTCTTTAAAATCAATATTTTTATCAGTGTAAATTAATCTGTAATAATCACTTTGGAGGATATGGAAGTCATCTCATCTACCCAAGATGTGTGAATACTTAATGTGTAATAGGAAGTAGTGAAGCATCTGTAATTAAGGAAAAGGTCAACGCTGTATGAAATCTAAATTCTCCTTAGTCTCTGGAATGAGAGTTAAAGCACAGAAAACATAGTGAAAATTAAAAGTCCAGGATATCATAACCGATACATTTCTGATAGATATTGAAGCGATTACCAGTGAATTCACAAGAAATAATTTCAGTAGTGTATGAAAAGCACTGTTTGCACAGGCCTTATTGTGGGTAGAGCCTAAATGCAGGTAGCTTCACTCATTTCAGCATTCTGACACTTCATTGGTATCTGGGGAAAATTTAGGAAAATATATTTTCAGTCAGTCAATAATGAGGTTTCACGTCTTTGTATTACAGTCAGTGTTTTTTAACACATAGACATCTGTGCTTGCAATATGTGCATGTAGCCTGTACTGATTAATCTGTGACTCTTGAGATTTAAACTGCAAACCTCACAGTTGCCTTTTTACCCTGAAATCAACCTTAAAAAAAAAAAAAAAAAAGGAAAAGAAAAATAAAGAAGAGTATTCTCCCTTACATTGCAAAAAATGCACTATATTAAATGTTGCTACAGGGAATAAAATAAATCTTTGGAACACACAACAAATCATTTAATTTTGAAAACAAGAAAGCTTCATGAACATTTTTATGTAACTTGCATCAATGCTGAATTGAGGAGATTGAGATCTGAGAATATTTCACCGTTACAAAAGCAAACTCTGTTGTAGTCTATGCCTATATCCAGACTCATTTATGGCTCAATTTCTATATAGAAATATCTTCTAGTTGTGTGATTCATAGGAAAATGAATCCAGAGTTTAAACATATGTAAACAAACTAGTCTATCAATGCTACCAAACTACTAGTGCAGCTTTATCCATAACCTACCTGCCAACACTGCTTCAAGAAATTTATTTTGTATTGTGCCAATAAACATAAAACAAGACAGGCAAGAGTTTTTTTCTCCTTATGTAGGAGAAAAACTCCATGAAGTGAAAAATGAAAAGGTTACCCACTTCCAAAACCTTCATTATATGAACAGACCCAAAGGTCTCTGATGATGAATAGCTCATTATTTGATCTCATTACCCTGGCATGTTCATCCATGGGATGTCTGGAAACTGAGAGGTTGCTGCCCACAAGATTTACAAAGTGTCTGCTGGAGATTAGCATACTCTCCAATACATGTACATAGTTGAGGACCTATAACAATGTAGCATGAAAAATTATTGAGTAAAATCTAACAGAATTAATTCCTGGAAATGACAACAAAGAACTTTTGCTGTCAAAGGAGATCCTTTCTTAAGTAGCCAAAATCACACTTAGTGGCTGGGCTCCGTATGACATACATACATATAAAACTGTGCACGTTGACTAGTTGAGAAGTTGTTAGTGCTATAAAATTGGCCTGCCATGTAAACAGGCTCAGGACATAAACAATATGATGGTAGTGCATATTTAACAAGTGTGAAGGTGTAAAGGAAGCTCAAGGCCGCTTAGCATGTCCCAGAACACAGCCTAATTGTAAACTTTCATATTTTGATTTCATAAGTTCAGCATATATTTAGAAATACATTTTAGGACTCATATTACTAAAAACAAATACATTAATTCTTCAGTTCTGTTCTGAGATATTATATGAAGGCAATTCCTCCTTCTTTTGTTGGGTTTTTTATTGTTGTTGTTGTTGGTTTTGTTTTTTCCCTAAATATCCAGGCACTCTTTCTCATTTGTGTTCTCTTCTACCTACAAAATTTACTCTTAAGCTTCTACTGTAATCAGTTAACTACTGAGATGTTTCTCAAACCAAATGCACAGTACTACAAGACTCTTGTCCCTGTACATTATCACTCCAGAACCCGTCTAAACTTACCCTTGCATGTGTCAAAGGGATCTCTATACTTAACCAAGCTTTACAGGAAAAAGAAAAAAAGACGTATATCTATTCCTTCACATGAACAGTGGCACTCAAACTCATTGACATTAAGTGAATAATCAGTGACATCAATAATGAATATCAGTGACAGAAATATTTTAAACATCAAAAAAACCATAATTCATTAAAACCTCATGTTATTAGACTAAGAAAAATCAAAAAAGAATGTAGTTATTTCAAGAATGCACATGTGCACGTATACATTGTGTAAGTAGTATACAATGAAGAAATAATATGCAAGGTTCAGCAAAAAGATAGTTGCGGTCACTGCATTTTCATATGGCAGCAAACAGCAAACCTTTCCTGCTTAGCCCTACTGGAATTGTAGTAAAAGGTCCTAATGGTAATTAGCATTTTTTTTTTCTGTTTCTAGCAAAATGGCACTGATTTTCTGTGTGCACAGAAAACTGGTATGTCACAAAAGTTGAATTATACTTTCAGTTACATAATGGTCTACTTTCTAATGATGTAAAAATTTGGTAATTATCACTAAACATCTAAATTAAGATTTTTTTTTTTTTATTATAGGTTAAAAATAAAAAAACCCCAAAACATTAGTTTCACTTTACAGTTAGCAAGCTCTTTATTAAAAAATGTACTTACAACAGCAAAATAAATTAAAATAAAATAATTCCTGACACAGTGCTATTTCATCCCACTTTCAGGTCACAAATCAAGCCAGAACCACAGAACAAAGCACCCTGGCCGTACTGAAACAAAACTATATCTACTTCTCTCTGTCTCCTTAGCTCATTCAGAGCACTGCCTTGTCTTTTCTTATCCCAGTCACTCTGCCCATGCTTTAGAGAGTGGAACACTATCAAATTTGACATTGCTGCAGGCCCCTTAACAGAGAAGAACATCAGCAAGAAAATGATTGTGTACGGTCTGTGAATTGAATATATTCCTACAGGCTCAGTTCTGAAGTGAAATTATCATGTTTAACTCACTCTCTCCACCAACTAAAACACAAGAGCCATTTTGAGTAGCTAGAGGGCTAGCTGAGAGTTCCACTTGGAAAGCACCAGAGTACACGTGCACACTCAAAAATGTGTCAGGATTACTAACAATATAAACATAGCTTTTAATAATGGAAATACAGTCTGCAGGAAAGAGGCCAGTGCTTGCTTTCATAGGAAAACATTCACAAATATTATCAACTTGTACAGCAATTCACTCAAATCTATGAAGGAAAAGATACATTTTTTTTCCTTCTTTCAACAGAGAAAGTAGTCCAGAGTACATACATCTAAAAGATCAGCTGTCATTAGACCTCTTTTACCAGCATATCCATCCTTTTCTTATCATAAAAGAATGATCAAGAACAACTTTCTCTTCCTCAGCTTTGATTACTACCTGTTCTCAGCCCTTTTTTGCTTTAAGCAGCACAACAGAATTACTCATTTCTTCAGCAATTTTTTTGGCAGTGCTGACCCTACAACATATGCATCATGCAAAATATTTGTGATTTTTCTTTCAGATTATCTGAAGAAAAGTATGGTGATATTAGCCCCAGTTTCAAAGAATCATAGAATCACAGAATGGCATGGGTTGGAAGGGACCTTAAAGATCATCTAGCTCTAACCCCCCTGCCTTGAGTAGGGACACCTTCCACTAGACAAGGTTGCTCAAAGCCTCATCCATCCTGGCCTTGAAAGCTTCTAGGGAGGGGCATCCACAGCTTCTCTAGGCATTCAGTTTACTGAATGTCATCTGAGAGTGGACACACTAAAACCCAGAGATATGCAATGTACAGACTGGTGCAGGCAAAAGAGTCTTAATTGGGGAATTTTATTTCATTTAATTACTGCCATTTAACACAAAAATTTTCATCTTCCATTCAGATATTAGGAAAAATAAATTAAACAGTTAAATGAACAGTTAGAGAAACACATTTCCTATCACTTCCCCAGGTTCAACTTCAGGCAAGCACCTCTCTCCCACAATTCTGAGCCTCAGCATCCCTTCACTTTTGCTGTAAAATCCCTCCCACCTCCTTTAGCAAGGTGATAGGCAGCACAGAGGATGGGAGTCCTGGCCATAAGGGCTTCTGTGTGCCACTCCTTGTCTTTCACTCTTTTTCCTATGTTGCAGCATGGGTAACCCTTGGCAGTAGCCCCTCCAGGCTACCCCTGGCCCAGGGCGTGCTGCCTGTGGCCCCCAGTGCCTCAGAGTAGCACCTTGTCTGTTATGGAGCACCTCCTCCCAGAGCGTGCTACCAGCAGCGCCCCCTCTAATGTCCTTGTCTCTCTCTTCTCCATTTCCTTCCACCCTCCCAAATGTTGCTGTCAAACAGGCCTGCACAGAGGTGCGATGCACCCCAGTTACGTCTTTGGCAGGCAGTGGGTGGTTCACAGCAATGCCCGAGCTGACTGGAACTGGCTGTGACCCACTGGGCACAGCTCCAGGCCCACTTCATGTCCAGCTGTGATGCTGCTGGCCATGCCCAGCACACACAGGCACCTGGAGACCCATTTTTACAGGTACTTTATGCAATGCAGGAATCTGCACTAGAAGACCAACATCATTACCAAGATGGACTAAGACAACATGCAAATTTTAAGTCTAAGTATTAGAGCTCAACATTTACAGGCAGGAAAACCTGAGTCACAGAGCCCAGCTTCCCAGGTCAGAGATAATCGTGTAAACTTTTTATTCACACCACAGTCTCAGAAAACTTTCTGAAAAATACATTTCCTCAAAATAAAGTACCCATTGCAGAAAACATCTGTCATCTGAGTTGAAGCACTGGAGCATTGTAAGGAGTCATAAAACCCATAAAAATGAATTGCAACAAAATAACTGCTTTAAAATAATCTAACGTGTATGATTTAATTTAGGAGAAATTCCCTTGCCATTGATTGTTAGGTGTTTGTATGCTACAGTGGTGTAAGAGTAACATGAAAAGAGAATAATACAAAAATTGCAGCAGGCAACTCAAAAGGATTATAAAACAACATATTTTTCCCTTTTTTACCCTTTTAATAATCTTCCTCTATTAAATTCAAAATTTCTGGAAATTACAGAGTCTAGCAAAAAATTAAGCATTTGTTCTTCATCTAGACTAAGAAGTTAAAATTGGTCTTTCCTGTGTTACTAACATTGACACTTTCTGGTATTCCTGATTCAGGAATCAGAAATTAAACTTTCATTTTTTTTAACCCATTTTTCTGTGTAATGGGGAAATTGCAGTCAGGTGGCCACAAAAAGTGATTTATTATTATTATTATTATTATTATTATTATTATTATTACTAGCCAGGATGACTAGAGCAGTGGAGAGCCATGCCTCATCTGTGACACCTGCGCACCTCAGTCCCAGTGGCATAAGGCACCAATGGCCTCAGTAATCACATAGCCCGAGACTAGCCTCCTTGATTCCCTCCATATTCATAGCAAATTAGAGGTTTTCACATGAGGTTTCTATCACTCTCTGGTTTTCCATCCCATCTGTTACAAGAGTGTGAAATGAGCAGCGGATTTTTGGCAAGTTTTGTCTATTATTTCTTCGCCCTTACAGCCCAGGATAAGTAAAATTAGTCTGTTAGAGATGGACAGATTCCATCAAGATCTGAGTTTTCAGTTTGACTTTTCCCTATGTCAGCTTGTGTACCGATTTCTTCCCAAGTTACAAAATCAAATAGGACAACTACTGGTGATGTTTCAACACCTTTTGTGATAATAATCACATTATGTTAGAGTTCTAATAAATTTCCACATCCGAATTTAGTACCCAGATGAAAGATTAAGCTGCAGTTAAACTAAGTGTTCTTGATAAACAGTTCAAGTATTGACTAATATAAAATATGGAAGTGTTTGCACAACTAAGCAGGAAGCAGAAAAGGTTAAAAATAATAAGGTTGAATATGACTTTATAAACCCAGGAAACAGGAACTAAGAAATTGAACATATGCTGCTCTGCAAATACTAATGTATAATAAAAATATCTTGCAGCATTATATGTTTACTAAAACAACAAATATAAAATAGCAAAAAATATGTCAAAGATAAGCAAATGATCAGAGATTTACAAATTAAGTTCCAAAATAAGTCTTTTCCCACAGCTACACAATTTAATACTGAAGTGCTCAAGTGTAATAAGAAACTACTGTGAAGTACCATGCTGAAGTGTGCCAGCTGATCCAGAGTAACACCAAAAAAAATCCCTCTGCTGCAAGGGCAGATGCAGCTCCTATATCCTGTCACTTCACAATTGTCATGGGAAAAAGGAGACACAAAAAATTACTATGGATCTGTTGATTCTTGGCAACCAGTTACTTTCTGGTTATGTGATGCTGTGTGAGATGTTTGGGAAATTAGGTCTGAATCTGCCATTTTTCTTTGTCCAGTTAAATAAAGTTACAATAGAGGGTTTAATTAGAAAAACTTTAAAAATTAATTTTCAGTGAACAGAATAGCAAAATAATAAAAATGTCAATCATATGACCCATTGCTCATTATTTGAAGGCACTGTACAGAATATATACAATATATTTATTCAAAATAATCAACTCAGTCAGCGAGGAGCACA
>NW_010306977.1:1017-6508 GCF_000700745.2 Antrostomus carolinensis | reverse complement strand
CTTCCAATCCCCAACATCCTGTGATTCTGTAGATCAGTGTGGGCAAACTGCCCTGCACAAATCCACCGCCTGCCCTCAACAGGACACAGCAATGCTGAACATGGTGGCTCCCAGCAAAGCTCCCTGTGAAACCCCTGGGAAATCTAACCCTTGACTCTGGCTTTTTCCTCCATCCTCAAGCATGGAAAAAGGCTTCCCTCTCATTCCATGGGATCACTCACCCAGGGCGCTTAAAAGCCTTTGGCACAAAAACCTGCCAAATGCTTTTTGGAAATACAAATAACATCACAACAGACCTTCTCCGCATCCCTGTGGACTCACCACGGATTGTGTGAGACACGACTTGCCATTAAAACACCAAGTTTATACTCTCTCATGGTATCACATCTCCATGTTTTTACCAATTCCATTCCTTATTACAGTTTCTGTTTTCCTTGTCCATAGGTCCATCGTACTAGTTTAGAACTCCTCGAAACCCTTGTTTAGAACGGGTGTCACATCTGCCACATGCCCAGTTCCCAGCCTTCAACACAGCTTTGTAAGAGGTCACACACAACAGCGAGATCCTACTCTGCTGTGTCTCTCACCCTCCTTGGCATATCACAACCCCCAACACTGTACCAGGATCTCTCCTATTTAAGGATTTGGATTCCACAGAGACTGAATTATTTTTCTCATTTATCTCTAAGCAATTTTTAACAAGTAATAAACCAGGATTCCTGCCTATGAACTGGAATAAAAAGTTACAGAAGTTGCAGAGGAAAATTTCAGCCTTTTTCATTTCACACTTGACAAATACAGGAACACCAAGGTCAGACTCTGCCATTTATATCGAAGAACAGAGCCCTGTGAGGTGGCCAAAGGAAAGCAGCTTCTCACTCTAAATAGTGACCTATGCTAAAGAGGAGACCTGGAGTCAAGTGCCAAGAAAAGTACTCCACAAACACCAAAAAAACGTTAGCTGTGGTAGCAAGGAGCCGTGAGCTGCTCACAGGCTTCCCCGGCAGCAGAACGGGGGTGAGCTGTCTGGAAACGGCAGCGCCCGGCTCAGTGACCATTCCAGACAGACCAGACAGCAGGACTGCTACGGTCGGAGAAAATCATATGGCAATCTTTATTTAAAATTTTAAGGAGTAACCTTTAATCAGCCAAAACTTAGAAACCTTCCCTAAATATCCAGACAGTGAAACAAAAATGGAAGTTTACTGAAAAAGAGTTCTGCCCACACTGCCTTCAGGGCAGCACTCCTCAAGAGAACCCAGCTCAGAGCAATGCAGCTGTGGGGAAGCAAGCCAGGAGCCCTTAGGATGGGAGGCAGAAGCATTTCTGTGCCTTCAGTTCACCTCTAACCAGAAAGCAGAACCAAAACAACTGAAATGAGAGATCAGTGAGCAAGAGCTCTGCTTAGAGACAAATTACCGTGTTGTACCTGAAAGCAGTATCTGCAGCTCCTCACCACCATCGCTCCCTGACAAGGGCAGAGCTCCCAAACCTGCACCACCTGACTGAATGGAGTCACTGTTAGAACCGTGTTCCTCAACCTTTGTCTCCCAGATAACTCAAGATGAGGTGGTTTAAATATTTTTTGATTTGCTGATTTAGTTTCCCAGTGTAGGTGGGTAACTCCTGCAGAGTAAATTTAAGCCCACTGGCAACAGATGCTTTTCTAGGCTCTCTCTTGCAGATGCCTCAGAAGCAGCACACATGGCATCAGGCACCTGCAGGCAGCAGATCGAACACCGCTGTTCCAGAGGCTGTTGCTGTTAGAAGCCCCTGGACTGAGTCTCAGAAACTCCAATTTTAATCAGAGCTGATCACTTCAGAATCAGTGGCCCTGTGGGAATAGCTGCCAGTCAGGGCAAGAGAGCAGGTGATGACTTCTGAATTATTTTGTGGCAAGTAAACTACTATGTATTTTGGTATTGGACGTATAAGGGGCTACTAAGTCTACCTAGAGCAGAACCACCACTCTGCAGCAAAAGCATAGAAAGGAAGGGCAGTGCCACGTGTGCTGGAACCGACTGCTGTGCAGCACAACACCGGTGCGTTATTTAAGGCAAAATAAGCTCTAGTGATCGATATCCAGGAGCCACAGAGTAAATATCGTGGGCTAATCTGAGGGGCTCAGTCAGGATCACAAAACAACAAAGCAGAGCTGAAGAACTGGAAAGTGTCAGCAAAGGGATAGAGAGCGTTCCTTATTTATAACTTATGTGTGTTATTTGTCAGATTGTGTAATAATATTGAGTTTACAAATCACTAGAAGTTGGTTCCGTTGCCTCTTCCTTGGGCTAGGCCTGCAGACGTCTGCGATCCAAAGTGCAGCTTGACACTTCCCTCCTGAGAAGCTTTCTGGAAAGCAGGAACCAACACTGCTCATGTCAAGCTAAAAGACAAAACAAAAAGGAGATTTAACAGATGAGTGCCAGAGACATTTCAAAATGTAGTAGTCAGTTCTCAACCTCCAATTACAGAGGCCCAGGAGAAACTTCCCCTCCTAGAACATCAGGGTCTATGAAAAGAGGGAAGCAGACCCAGCAGCTGCCAACAGCCGCAAGAACAGGCCTGTCAGGCTGGCAAAGGCTGCGCTCAGCTTGGTCTGGGTAGTTCTCAAAAGCTCAGAGCAAGTTTAATTATAGCTCTGTCACGCTCAAGAGACCCAAACCTTTACAGAGGAATTGTGAAGGGGCAGCAAAGAACTCTTCCAAGGGTTCTTCATTCAAGGAATTCTTTCCTTGTGCCGTAAACTATTCCCATAAATTCTTATGATAACTGAGAACTCGGCCACCAAGTTACACTGGCCTGGGCAGCTCAAACACACCTCTGGCACCAGAGCAAGCACTGTCAGCAGATGAAAGCCCAGATGAAGTTTGCACAGGACATTCATCTCTAAGTATGCCTAAGCCTTGTAAAAAAATTTGCATCCATTAATGAATGAGGAAGGTCCTATATCCCTACCTCCACTCCAGGCAGAAAACAAGAAAACCTGCCTCTCAAAAAAGAATTTAAACCACAGCTTTAAATTAAAAAGATTTAAAGCAGCAGCAGACAAGCTCCAGTCTTTTTGGCTTCAAAAATGGTTGTAGCAGGCATGTGAAATAATAACTTTATGGGTTACAATCAAAAGCCAAGATGTCAAGACAAGTCACTGGCATTTTGACTTTTAAAACAAGATTTGTTTTAAAAAAAATCCATTCATGTCATAGCCAAGCACTGAACAGCTGGGGAAAAAAAAAAAAAGTATCTGAAAGTTGAAAAGTTACTATGGCTCACAAAAAGTATTACAGCTGCAAGAAAAACTCTTTCACACTTTCCACACAGGACTAGGCATGCTCGCCAGCTACCAGGAAACAAACCCTTCTGCAATGAGGTCACTGTTGTCAGCAACCCAACAAGAGGAACAAGGAAGTAAAAAAATAAAATCAATAATAATTTTAAATAAATCAGTTGTGAAAACAACTCGGTTTTCGTTAAAATCTTGCCTGTTTTAATCGTGATTATACAGAGACCTGGACCCTCCTTACCTGTCAATCAAGGAATCTCTCATCTTGGTAGCAATGGTGCTTGGCTGAGCTTCATTCAGCTTGAAGATACTCTCGATGACGGAGAGCTCGGTGCTGGTTGTATCCAGGCCGCAGAAGGCACACCAGTCATTGACAACCATCCCTGCCGCGATGACCTCGCTGCCGCGATTCACCGTCCCAGCCTGAGGAAAACAAAGGGGCAGAGTTCTCAGGGTGCCCCGACCTCACACATCCTCCTGACACAGCTCCAGTGCAGCTGGCACTCTGAAAAGATTAAAGCTTCTGCTGTCAATGAAGTGATAAAGATTTCAGCTAACAAGATGAATGGGCAGCCTTTGATCTCTGCAGAGAAAATTGTGTGACCTTCAGTGAAATAAAACCTAACAAACAGGGAGGAAAAAGGCAAAGCAATCGTGAAATTCCCAAGTCCAGCTGAGTGGGTACAGGATTTTATTAATTTATTTTTTTTTAAATGCTGCCTTTGGCCAAACCACAGGGAATCTCCCATTCTGTGGGAATCAATCAGCACAGCTTGCAGAACAATGTTTCAGGAGCAAACTAAAGGTGCTAAGCAGCTTATGCAGATTCAGAAAAGACAGGGAAAACATCTCAGAAGACTTGCTCCGTTCAAGTCTTCTCCTCATCTCCCACTTGGAACAGCTCTGCAGAGAAAACAGCATCATGGAGCCCAGGAGAAGCAGAAACATTCAAACTGAGAAGTGGGTTGGAAGGGAGCAGCAAGAGAAAACACAAACACCTTACCACGAGTGGGACCTGGAGCAACGAAGACAGTTCATCCTGATCATCAATTGATGTCTTGGGGTGCACAATTCCTCCTTGGTTACTAAAGACACAGTAACTCCCCACCAGCACCTGATCTGCTACCGTCTGTCTGAAAACCTCAACCTTCAGGACATCTGCCAAGATCTCTTCTGTCTCCTGCAAACCGAGAGAGAATGAAATCCTCAACAAAATGGCATGGTGGGATTCGCAGTCCAGCTCTCCCTGCAGGCAACCAGCAGCCAGGATCCTCCCTCTAAAGCCCACCCAGGCTTTCCCAGTCCAGTCATCATAAAACACCTACCCACCCTCAACACTCCAGATGTTTCCAGCTCCCTGTGCACACTGAGCTGGGCCACGATGACTAAACACTGTCACCGAGTGCCTCTCCTGAGAAACGCTCCTCTCCCTCTCTCTGCTGGATGTTGGCAGTTCCTCAGTTGTGCCAACACTTTTCTCTGGGCATTCCCTGCGAGCCAGTCCTCTTCTGGCCAAGAGCACTGGGACTAAATTGTCTTTTCCTTCTGTAGAACTCTAAGAACTTCCTTCCCCTCCAGGTTTTCACTGTGAATTAATTCTGACTTCTCCCTCTCTGGCCATCTGACCTCTCTTTTACACTTATTTAAAGCACAGTACACTGCAAAGATCATTACATTCCCCCTACCCCTCCTTTTTTTTTTTCCTCTGCACTCCTAACACCAAGTCCCATTTCTCCATCACCTTTAGCACAATCTGAAAGCAAACACCATAAGGACCTTCCCTACCAGTGGCCACACAATTTATCTCTTTAATGTTGTTAAGGTATCTGTTTTCAAACAAAAAGTGGCAGCAACTTTGCCTCCTCTGCCCTTATTTCCATTTTCCTCTCACCCCTGTGTAAGCACACACACCACCACATCCATGGCCTCTTTCCACTACTACAAACTTCAGCAGTAGCTTGTGTAGTCCTGACTAAACTCTTCTTTTTTGCTCTCTTTTACTACACACATGCACAATTTTATTAATTTAATTTTACACACACAAAGCAAATTGCACCCAGCAATATTCTTCCACACTCCACTCCTTCCCTTCTCACTACAGCACGCTGAGCAGGAGGGCAACGCTGCACTTGGGGCAGGGTCCACACCCCCAAAGGAAGATAAATACCCTGTCAAGATCTGGATGAACAAGAGCCACGTAGTCATTGC
>NW_010306977.1:0-992 GCF_000700745.2 Antrostomus carolinensis | reverse complement strand
CTACGCGTTGAATTCGTACAGAATCTGGCAGGCTGTTGCGGATGTGTTGAAGCTCCTGGTCTGTCGTACTGCTTGGGACCAACAGCCCGTGTCTGTTTCCTAAAATAAAAATAATTTTTAAAAAAAGACACTTTCCACAGGGTTTCCTACTTCCTGATGTTCACATAACAGCTTGATCTGCCCTTGCCCCACCCACTCCCTCCAAGCTCACAATTCAGCCCAAGAGAAATAACGTTACTGCTTAAAAATACCCCAGCCAGCACCACAGAGAAGGGAAAACCAGGGCGAAGCACAGACTCATCTCAGAGGAGAAAAAGCTGAATGGCATTCTCTTTAATCACTTCTCTTTTTCACCAGAGCTTAAGGAAGCCCGAGGTGCTTGGACTGTCCCCACAAAACGCACAGATGCTGCTTGTCTGCATCACTTTGCTGTGGCAAAGCAGTTCAGAGCGGATGGACCAAACCGTTCTGTTCACAGACACAAAACTGAAGCAGGTAACTCGTGTGACTGAACAGGGTCTCACCAGCCAGAGACAGAGGAAAGACTTTGCTTCGATTTTCACGTTTGTTAAGGCCTGTCCCCTCCCCAGGCTCTGCCCCGCCAGCGCTGGCACCGAACCATTAACCTCGAGGAAAAGGAAACTTCTCCCAGTTTAGCAGGAAGCAGCCTCACACCTGCCTTCAGCCCATCGTCAAGTCCTGAGAGGCAAACGCTCCCCAGCACCCCAGCTCTCTGTCACTGGGTGAATGTGAGTGTTTCCATTCTCACTCTGCCCCTTCACACGCTTGAAGCATTAAAACAAAGCCCCTGAGGACGTGGGGTGCTGCCCCTGGAGTCCCCAGCACAGTTAAACCCTCAGGGTGTCACCGTGTGCGCACCAACCGAAAACGGCACCGTCCTCCCGCTCCCCCGGAGCCCATCCCGGGCTGCTCCCGCCTCGAGGCCCGGCCGGGCCGGAGTCCCGGGGCAAATGGCCGCCTGTCACCTACCC
>NW_010306976.1:0-2718 GCF_000700745.2 Antrostomus carolinensis | reverse complement strand
TCCCTCGCCGCTTGGTTCCTGCGGGGAGAGGCCGGGTCCCTCACCGCTCTGTTACTAGCGGCCCCACAGCCCTTCTCAGCCGTGGGCCTCAAAAGGCCGCTGGGCCCCAGCGGGAGCTGCGCTCCTGCGCCTGAGGGCGGGAAAAAGGGGGGGCGTAGGCGTTCCTTCGTGAGGGGAGCGCTGCCCCTGCTCCCTACCCCTCCTGCCCTGGAAACTGGTGTCGGAACTGACGGACCTGAAGAAGAATTTGGAAATCACTTGTAAAATGTGTTGAAGGCAAGACACGGTTGTTTTGATTTTTTCTGTGTTGCAGTCGGACGTACAGGTCTGAGAGATGTTTGTCCCCTCAGACTGCAGCAGGATGGGGTGATCTCGTTGCCTAATATCTTCCATATCTTCTTTCTTTTTTCCTTTCCACCTCCCAAAGCTCACAACACTGCAACAGATGATGTTTGAAAGATGATATGTGTGTATGCTCCTACCAAGTAATAAACGAGATTATTTTAGATGACAAGCCCAACAGAGTGCAAACATTTATCTTTTTTCAACAGAAGAAGAATGTAGGCTGGAAATACCTTGTGACAGGCTAAGATGGGTGGGTGGGCTGTCTGTCCTTTTTTTTTTTCCCTTCCCTCTACCGAAGAAGTGACGTAGGATTTTGTAAGGAAAGCACCATCTTGGCCATGGCCAAGACTCTAAATTCTAAATCCATGTTGGAACAATTAAGTGTTGTAATTTTAAAGATTTCACTAGAAACTGTTCCTTCTAGCCCCACTGGCTGAGAACTTTTGGAAATTTAAGTAATCCCTCCTCAGTTTTGCTACATTTGAATGATGTTGGGAGAATAATGCGGTAGTACAGTTCTATTATAACAGAATTTGGACCTAAAGCTTAATACTTAAGTATTCATGCTCATTACTGTCTGACCTTGCATAACACTGCAAACCTGCATGCAGTTTCTTGTAGTAATTTGTCAGATGCAGTGGTGATAGCACCAATTTTGTAAGTAGTGCAGTGTATAAGTTAGGGTTTCTTTAACTTGAATAGCTATATCTAAAATTATTGTTTATACCAAACTTGACATTCTCACAGGTTAATCCCAGAGATACGGAAAATTTTCCTCTCTTTGGATGTGAAGTTCTTATTTTTCAGAAGCAAGAAGTGTTGAAGTGACTGTAGCGTAACCTTTCTTGGAAACAGAAAGTGTTTTAAGTTGTTGAAGTTCAGCACAGCATGTGAATCTGTCCAGATGCAAATACAAATTTATAACCCTTTTGCTTTATTATGCCTTATTTTAGGAAATGCTGGACTCTTAAGTACAATCACTTTTGTAGCAGTGTTGCTGTACAATTTTGTCAGATTTAATCACTTTGGAAATGATTTCCAAAGAAGTAATATGGGACTCTGTGGAGAAATCTCATATGCTTTTAGAAATAATACTGGAACTATTGACTGCGAGGAAAGTAATTTTGTTTAAGTGTGTGGGATTGACACTGAGCTAATATTCAAAAAGTAACTGTAACATATGAAACACATTTGCTGTTTCAAGTGTCCTCTCTTGGAGAAGAAGCATAAATTATGGTGATAAGTGATTATTGAAGACATAGGTGGCTCTTATGTTACTAATGAGGCAAATAAATTGCCAGGCCAGGTTGTGTAATTATATTTTGCCTCCCTGAAACTAGGAGGCAGGTTTCTACTAATTCTATCTAAAAAAAATTCTTTTTCATAAAAAACAGTTAATTTATTTTTTCTTTTCCTGTGGCTCAGGACAGAAAAGAAAGCTGAGTACTTAATTTCCATCACTTTGTAATGCAAATTAAACAACTAATTCTTCCTTTTACTTTTGAAAATGTCACCTTTCTAAGTTTTTAACACTTTAGATTTATAGCAGGTTTATTTTGTCAATTGTCTTCATGTCATGTTGCCAATAAAAACTGGCTTTCATGTACAGCCCTGCTGTGTTTATTTGCTTAAAACTTAATATTTCTGTGTTTTTGCTGTAGCCAGTAATGGATTACTACTGACGAGGGGGGTTTTTGTGTGTTTATTTGAGGGACAAGCATGTGTTATTTTGTCTTTGTTTTTTAAATGAATGGATTTCTTTCACACTGAAAATAACAATTAGTTAATAATAGCAAAGTTTCTTTAACAAGTGGCAAATAGTGAAAAACAGTAACGTTTGCCTGTGCCTATTATTGTGATAGAGCTTCTGAAGCTTGATTTTGATAGATCACAAACCTTGCAGAGTTGTGCTGATAAAATATTTGTTTAGCTCTTGACCTCTCTGAAGTTTGCCCCAAAAACCTGTGATTTTTGATTTGTGAAGACTAAGACATTGGTCATCTAGAGATAAAGCTTTCTGTTTCACTTTATTATCAATTGCTGTAGTGATATTCCTACAGTGACATATAATAATGACCTCAGTAATGAACGTAGACCTGAGTGAAGTCATTGACTGCAGATAGCGCTAATTTAGCAAATTACAAAAAAGTTTTGAGGGATTTGTGTAACATAAAAATTGCTGAGAAGACTGAGGAGCTGGATTCCAGTTGGTATGTATTATTGCTAATCTCCAAGCATAGATCAGTTCAGGCATTTCAACAGTCATGACAAGGAAACATTTGTTGTTATAAACAGTGAAAACTGGAAATTAAACTTTATTCTAAATTTTAATGATGAAAAATGGGAATGTGAAGCTCTTGGGCAGTCTTTGCT
>NW_010306975.1:0-18698 GCF_000700745.2 Antrostomus carolinensis | reverse complement strand
CTGGACATTAGGAAGCATTTATTTACCAAGAAAGTGGTCAAGGACTGGCTTCCTAGAGAGGTGGTTGATGCCCCAAGCCTGCCAGTGTTTAAGAGGCATTTGGACAATGCCCTTAATAACATGCTTTAGCTTTTGGTCAGCCCTTAATTGGTGGGCTGATCTAGATGATCTTTGTAGGTCCCTTTCAACTGAATTAGTCTAGTCTATTCTAAAATGCTGTGCAGGGTAGCAGTCAACACTTCAGTTCTCTGCTGCTTTGTTGCTGATGGATGTTGTGAATTCATTTACTCCATACTAAGCTCTCTCCATTTCATTTACAGCAGACTCTGGCCCATTAACTCTCTTCACAATCACCACCCCAGGAACTGGGCACCTACAAGTTAGGTGGCTGCTCTGGTAATCTGGAAGGTGAGAGCACATTCACATCATGTCAGCATCCATGGAGAAGAGGCTGCTGCAGATCACAACTCCAGGAGGACAGAGCAGGATTAGTTTATTTTTAGATTAGTAACTACTTTCTCAGTACTTGAGTGTCAGCCCCCATGCACGCTGGAGGCAGAAAAACATACCGAGTGGAAAAAATTCTTAATCTTGACAGAAGAGCTACACCAGCCATAAAATCTCATTTGGGCACTGTTGAACATGGGAAGAAAGACTCCTACTTCCTAGGCTACATTTATAAAGCAATACAGGTCTCTTCACTCTGCAATTGACCTTTTTCCTAGAACTGATCCAAGACCTTACATGAACTTACATGAACTTCTAAAACCAACAAACCTCAACACCTCCTAATAAAAATACAAAGTCAATTTCTGTAATTTCTTTTTCTACAATCCCTACCTGAAACAGCCCTCAGTGCTCTGTTGAAAGGGAAGTTAAAGGGGGAAAAACACAGAAAAAATCCTAGACACTCAAAGCAACTATGTTTACAGTAGAAGCAGAAGGAGGTACACAGGGTCACTTAAACATGATAATAACTTATAACATACTACATTTAATGCAATTCAGTTTTTGCCTAGGTCTGTTCTTTCTTTGTCCTGACACCAAAACAAGTAGGACTCTGTGGCATTGCTGCTGGTTTGCTCTGGTCTTAGTCAAGTCTCCCATACTTAAATAGCTTGATAATGCATTGGCAAACTGCAGGTCACAGTTACCTTTTATCTTCTCCATCGAGACCAAAAGTCTGACTCTATGTATATGCCTAGCACCTTGCACAGTCCCCTCTTAAACTGGGGTCTGTTCTCTCCTGATGCTCATATTCATCTAGGTTATATCTGGGTTCCACAAACTGAATCCTACCTTAATTGCATTTGGCTAGCAATTCACTCTTGTCATCTCACTGAAGTTTTAGTTACAAAAAATTAATCATCTTCCATTCTATACAGAAGTCACTGTTCTGATCACCATCAGATTTCCTGACTTCACATTATGAAAGCATGTGCTTGTTCACATACCAAGCAGGTCTGGACTCTTAAGTGGAAGCTTCAAAGCCATTTAAAAAACAGTGTCCTTGAATTGACTCGAGTAGACCATTTCCAGAAATTCAGTTCCAGGAGAAAGTCTGAGCACCGTATTCAGCTCCTATTTTTCAACACATACCTCCTTTCAGAAGAGAGCTTTATCACTCCCTCCCCAGCTTCCTGTGAGCACTAGTGTAAGGGCAATATGCAGCAGAACAGATGCTGTGGCAGGAGTGTGTTTACATGAAGCTGCTGACAGCAGATGCCAACTTGTAAAATTAGCCAATAAAAATACCAGCATCACTGTTTACAACTACTCTGAGCAAGATGGGCTGCCAGCAAACTGGAAATCACATTGCACTGACACGTCAGGTTAGAGATACAGCATTTAGCAAAGTATCATAATTTCTAGGCTACCAGAAGTGGGATTCTCATTCAAGGAGAAGGGAGTCAACCAAGAACTGCCCAACAGTCTCAGTCCATCTCACTTTTGCATTCCAAAATAATCATATTTAATGTTCAAACAAAAAGAATGCGAAATACCTTAACTAAGAAACCACATGTATCACTAGCTACTGAAATCTTTTTTATCTTGCTACTCCAGTCAAACTAGAAATTGAGGAACAAGTATACAGCAAGTATGTTATAGAGCAGGAAGCTGTTACCTGAACTTAAAGCCCCTCCAGTAACTTTTCTTACAAATGTAATAAAAAAAATCCTATTTTGTACCAGCTTGTTGTCTACAGCTTGCCCATGTAGATCTGGAGATGCTCAACTGATACTTTCAACACGTTAAATTAGTACTAAAATTTTCCCAAGTTAATTTTTATCAACCATCTGAGCCATTTAAAACGCTATTAAGACCAGCATCTATGCTAAAGAAATTTAAAATCTTCAAGAAGATTATTGAAACGATGTTTTTAAATTTAATACTGCCTACAGTCCGAACAATCTCCTTCCACAGTACAAAATAAAGCCAAGTTTTAAAATATTTTTTTTCCTGTTCATTAATTTCCCTCAATTGGAAAATATCAACCTTCATTAAAATCTCAATTAATACCTTCTATAATATTCTCAGCTAGGAAACTAGAATTATGAAGGGAGATATTAAAGGACCTGAGATACTTCAGAGACTAAGTTTGAAAACAAGTTTAGTCAGTTATTACTTTTACTTAAAGCAAACACATAAATTCAGCTCTATGCAAAAAATTCACTTTATAAATTATTAATAAGTTATCAATAGCTTCTGTAAGTCTCTTGCAGGCACAAGCAAGAAGTCAAAAAGAGATAAGTAAAGCAGCTAGAATTATTATAGATATTTTAAGCTATAATTAAAAGTAGCCTCTTTTCCTCTATAATCAAAGACTGGTATTGGTTAATAAGATAACATATCTTTGGAATGCATCCATGAAACCACAACACTACATGAACCATATGGTTACAATGCCATTTCCACAAGAAATACTGAACAGCTTCAGTCTTCTATATTACAAATTAATACAAGATAAATAAAACAAAAATAATAAAATCAAAGGTCTGAAATCCTACTACTATTAAATTAAATAGAATAAGTCAAAGACTTCAAATTAAACCAGTACTTTCTTCAATATGCTGAAAGAGCTAATCAACATGACCTACCCCAGCATTTAATATAAAAATAGCAACAAACCACCTTCTACTCTACAACTCTGTTATAGGGAACAAACAAGAACCTCCACAATGCACCCAAGCAATAAATAGTGTCTGAGTGCTTCCCCCAGCTGTGACCGAGCACCAATGAGGCACAATTGCTATAAAGCCTGTATGTGGAGGGATTTTTGCAGTTTTGCCTGTGAGAGGGAGTTGAGAAGGGCAGGCTGTAGCTTATTCTGGAAAGGTAAGGTATTTTCTATTTAATTCAGGATTTGTGATAAGAAAAATTTGGTTTTAAAAAAAATAAAGGGCTAGGGAGTAGTGATCTAGGAGTCTGAAAGCCTACAGAGATGCTTATGAGCTATGGATGTTACCTTATTATTGATTTTAGGCACTATGGAGACCTTTACAAGAGGCCTCTAGTTGGTGGCAGTTGTATTACTAAGCCCTTTGGTTTCTTTTAATGTTGAGTAAATAATTGTGCTATTTCTATAACCAGCTCTTGTTCATGAGTAGCTTGGGGCTTCTCAGCTGTGTAGTTGAGCTCTGTAACTACCATGTGTTTAAAACAACATGTGGAGAATAATGAGTCTCAGTTTTGGGAATTGAAGAAATCTTTTTTCTTACTCTAGTAAGAAGTAGAGACTTCTCCCCCAGTTTGTCCCTGAGAAGCAGTATTGTAGATTTTTCTTCAAGAGCCACTCTTTAACCTATATATGTAATTTTGATGGATACTGGAGTTAGGAGAGGGTGGTACTGGGGTTCCCTGTCATAACTGTTGCTTCAGAAAAGAAGTTAAAATTCGTTAAAACTTAAGTCTTTCTTAGGCAATCCAAAACCTGATTGTCTTAGCTGGGTTAGTTAAGCTTTGTCTGTTAGGTACAGGTGAAAGCTATATGCCTGTTCAGTGCAAGCTGCTTGTATGCACAGCTGCTAATCTGTTGATCAAGTTTTGTTTCTGTGCTTAAGCATATGTTGAACTTCATGCTGTGGGTAATTTTGCTGACATGTTTGAGGCTGCTTCAGGTGCATAAAATTAAGTACATGCAAGAAACTGCAGAAAATAGACTTGGTTCTACAGTGAGTGCAGAAGAAATGTGGCCTGTCAGTAACACTTGATGTGATTAATTTACATGATGTATATTTTTGACTCTGTAAACTTACAGAGCATTGATTCAGTTTGTTTATCATATTGTGATATGATCTATCAGAGTCATGCTCTATTTGTGAGCTGGTGTTTGAGTGCAGAACCAAAGAGTCTTAAGGTGCTTGTGGTCATTTCTTATGAGCCTGAAAGGACTGTTTAAATCCTTGATGGTCTGTATGCAAACTTTCACTTCCCTGGTTTTTCTTATGTGTAAAACAGAGGATGCCACCCAGACTTTGTATGTGGTCTTCACTAAACAAAATAGTGGAAGTAGTTTCTCACAGATACAGCTGAATGAACTGAAGGACTTTCCTTTTGCTACTAGTGTGCTATTTTTGAAACCTGTTCAATAATGCTTAACCCTTTAACTTCATTTTATTCTGGTTTTAATCTGTATCTGTCAAGTTCTCCATCTAGATCTGTATAGAGGCATTTGGCTTGTGAAATCTCTAGAGACTGATTCCTTGCTGATTGTATGCAGTGTGTGTGATAAGGTACTTCCTTGCTAGGATCCCTAAGGACTTGTGCCACACTAACAATAACTGCTAAGAACTTTAACTGCTCCATGAGTTATATGCTTCTGTGTGGGGCAGGTGAAAGGTGTATACATGGGAAGGGTGTGGCCAATAGTTCCCTACTAGGGAAAAAATTCTTGGCTGTGTGCAGTGTTTGTGGATCTACTTGTCTCACCAGTGTTACAATAGGATATATGGGGGTTGTACTACAGTAGAGATGAACTTTTTTCTGCTTAACTGTATGTGTTAATGTTAAATAGGAGTGATGGGCACAGAAAGCAACTTTCACATGCTTCTGAAGAGCTATTGTCTCCTTAGTTGTTGAGTCTGGAGTTGAAATTAAGGCTTTCCAAACAGAAACTTCTCTGAAGCTTGCAAAAGACAAGTATGGATGTACCTGAAAGATTTGAAAAAGCAACATATGAGAGCTATGTAGGACTACACAAAAGTTATTTTTTTGGTGCCTTTATCTGTGTAATGTGCAGTATCTGGGGAAATCTTCACTTCACTGGAAGTGCTTGTTCATGCTGGAAAACCCAACCCCTTCACAGGTTTCACTTCGATATTAAAGACATGCCTGGGTTTTTCTTTGTCAATATAATTTTTTTGTTGGTAATGTTTCCACAGTCTTACTTACAAAATAATTATTTCAGACACTAATTTATAGAAGCTACTCCAATGAAAAAATAATTGACTGATTAATGTTCCCTTAATATAGAGCTGTAATGGACAGTTGATTTTTATGGTCTCACCATTTTATACTGGTCCTAAGGACTACAGGTTTTTTTCCTTATACTAGCGCTGCATCTGGTAGTATAAATGTGATCTGTTAACAGGCAAATAAATAAAAAATAAGCATTTAATTTCTGTAGCATGCTATTAAGGTCTAACTTGTATCTTTTTAATCAAACTGAGACATACCAATTTGGGAGTTAACTCATCCCATGTCAGACATGGCACGGGCCCTGGAAAACACCTCATGGCCTATAAGTGTAAGATTTGAGCCCTGCAGAAAATTACCACCTAACTCAATCTTTTCTATTTAGACCTGGGTATATAAAAGACATGAGAAGGGAGTATGATTTATATCTCAGATGCCCCATAATAAAAAAAAAAATTCATCAGGTGATATTTGTCAAGCAAACTTGACACATCTACTTGGCATACGTAGATGAAGTCCTGCTTTTTGGTTTAATAGAACTGTATGGCTCTAATTTATCTGCTTATGTTACATTTAACTGTCCATCAAGGGACCAAAACTGCATGGGGGCACCGTGGGAGAGAGCAGGTAGTTAAGCAGTATGATTGAGGTTGTTATATATGTCTATGTATCTATGTATAACAGGTGTTTTCACTGCTTTATGGATGTAGGATGAGTATTTGGGTGGTATTGGGTTCCTTGCTTTGTGTCTGAGAAAAGCAGAAATTGCTATCATGATGTCTGTGATGTCCAGGTTTCTTAGTAAAAGAACTAGTTGCAAGTATTCTCTCCTGCCAAGCTTCTGATTTTCTCTTGTTTCTATAGTACTTTGCAGTCTGGCTTCAGGGCAAAATATTCAGCAACTTTCATCTCTGATGATGAGAATGCTCATGAGTTTTCTCCAAACAATACACTCCAACTTGAGGGAAATTGCAGAGCTAGTGGTAACTGTACAATATACTTCTCAGTAAAGTCAGAAGAGATTGGTCTTGGCTTAGGAGGTTTGCCTGAGGTAAATTTTGGTTTGGCAATTCATTGGACTGACACTCTTACTCTAATTGTTTGATGGTTGACCTAAACAGCCATGTGGTTTTCCAAAATGGAGGCTGACTAAAACTTAAGCAGCAATCAGGATGTCTTCTTCCTGATTATATTAAATGCACTTGGTTTTGTCTATAGGGAATTCTAAATATGGTGAGTTAAAAGATATGTTGAGCCTCACTTGCAATAGCAAATATGGACCACATGTGTGCTGTGGCTAGCAGTGCAGGGGCATTCAGAGTGTGCAGGAAGTAGGTTCATAACAAAAGCAAATGACTGGCCTTTGGTTTGCCCAACAGGCTGTTTCAGAAATGAGAGTTTTACAGTTATTCCTGCTGAAATTTTTGCATTTCTAATCTCTTGCAGAAGAGGAGAGTGGAACTTGAATATTTAATCTTAGTTTCTCTGAGCTATTTGTTCAAGAGGCAACTTTTGATTAGTTATTATTGCTTAAATAAGGTAGCTTTGGCAATCATGATAATATGCACGCTAAGAGCAACACTTGCTTAAATGCCCACTTTCTGAGTAAAGTACTTATAATGCAATTGAAAAGTCACTGGCTTCCCATGATTTAAAGAAAAATAAGCTGCAGCTCAGAGTTGAAGTAATGTTAGATGCTGTCATTTATACTGGACTGTGCCACAAATTAACATGGCAAATGTGACTCTAAGGCAAATATTGAATGAACATTAACATGAACTTGGGTTCTTGACTTCAAGAAGTAGAAGCTGAATGAAGGCTGGTGTAGAAGTTGTGTGAGGCCATTTGTTATAGCTTATTTGGTTGTGCTGTCTAGGATTCCTAACCTGTCTGTAAATGTGTTTGGACAACAATCCCAAGTTTTTCAAAGTTTGTTTGTTTGCTGTGTATAGGTAAGACTGGAAAAGGAGTCAAGTACAGCACCTACTTGAGTGTCAGCTTATCCTCTGAGACCTTCAGCAAAAGCTCAACTGTAACTGAATGTGTCTCTTCTGACCTATCTTGTTTGCTGTGTCTGCAGCAATGAAGGATCTGCCCTGTCTTGCAAGGTAGTCAATGCTAACAAGAGTAAAGTTATGACAAAACTTGTTTCCTCACTATTCTGAAGTATTAAACCAAATTTAAAATGTACAACAACCTAATGTCTGTCCATTATTAATGTAATAAATTGTAATGGTTGCCTCAAACTATCATATCAGCACTTGCATCAGAAACTTGAATTTTATTTTGTGGATTAGTGACATGATGGGGGAAAAAACAGTTGTACATGCTGAATCATAGAATCATGTCATAGAATGGTTTGGGTTGGAAGGGACCTTAAAGATCATCTAGTTCCAACCCCCCTGCCATGAGCAGGGACACCTTCCACTAGACCGTGCTGCTCAAAGCCTCATCCAGCCTGGCCTTGAACACTTCCTGGGAGGGGGCATCTACAACTTCCTTGGGCAACCTGTTCCAGTGTCTCACCACCCTCACAGTAAAGAATTTCTTCCTAATATCTAATCTAAACCTGCACTCTTCTAGTTTAAAGCCAATTTCCCTTGTTCTATCATTAACTGCCTTTGTAAAAAGTCCCTCCGCAGCTTTCCTGTAGGCTCCTTCAGGTATTGGAAGACTGCTATAAGATCTCCCCGGAGCCTTCTCTTTTCCAGGCTGAACAGCCCCAACTCTCTCACCCTCTCCTCATAGGAGAGGTGCTCCATCCCTCGGATCATCCTCGTGGCCTCCTCTGGACTTGTTCTAACTGTTCCACACCTTTCTTATGTTTGGGGCTCCAGAACTGGACACAGTACTCCAGATGGGGCCTTACAACAGCAGAGTAGAGTGAGAGAATCACCTTCCTTGACCTGCTGGCCACACTGACCTGCTGACTTTTGGGAAGGAGTGCAGATTAGAAGATGTTGTTTTCTTGGAGATGCTGACCTCCTTGGTCCTATTGTAAGGGTACAACAGCACCTGTGCTACCTGCAGCTCAGGCTTTGTTCTGTGGCACCAATATATTTATAAATTTGGTGTCCACGCTATGAATTTTCAGGAAGATGCTGTATTTTTGAAAATAGCCTTCTTGAAATTTGTTGTATGAGTGAGGGTCCAGAGATGGAGTTCTCTAATATTTAATCTTGTTTCTCCCTTCTGCAAAGCAGCAATGTCTTCCCTTGTAGTCTGAAAGCAGGCACGAAATGAGGAATAGCCTGAAACTTCAAAATAAAACTGCTTAAACTGAATTCTGGCTTGCTGTGCAGTTTGTTCAGACCTTGGTCATAGGTGAGTTAAGCTGCAGGCGTCTACCTCTTAGTTGAGAACTGTAGAAGGCATTTTAACCTTGTATGCAAAAAAACTACTTTGCAGGAGTACAAGATAAATGGCTGTTAGCCCGAGGGCTGCCACAGACTGGTATGCGAGTGTAACTGCAGGACATGCTTGTTAAAATAAAATCCTTCTTATGCTTTTTCTCATTCAAGATAAATACTAATCCATTAAAATCTTAAGGCAATGACTGTTCAGTTAGGTGCTGTATATGAGTTAACAAAAAGCATCTTGAGGAACTTTGTTGTTAACTGTGCTCACACAAACCAGCAGCATTGCTTGGCTTTGATCCTACTCCAAGACAACTGGCTTCTGAAGCTTATGAAAACGCTTGTGTTGTACTTTGGCAATCCTGTTCCTCCTCTTAAGCATACTGGAAGTATCTATAACATATGATATAATCAGAACAGATTGTGACCCTCCTGCCCCCTGATTTGAATGGGATTCTTGTAAAGGCAGGTTCTAGCCAGGGGCTTATAATTGTGTTCTCAGCAAACATGTATGTTAATTATCTATAATCATGCTGTGTAGAAGAAAATTGTGCTCGCTATGTAACTTCCCTCAAATGTATGGCTATCACAGTCAGTTGGTAATGTTTCGTTTTGGCGAGTGGGAAGAAATCTTGACCACTTTTTACCCTGCTGGGTTTCTTTGTCTTCTGCAAATGAATTGTAAGATTATCTGTGTTTCACTGGAAAACTACTGAACTGACTATTCAAGAAATACAGGTGGATAATGAAAAAGTTATGTGCCTTGGGCATACGATAGTATGATAGCTTAATCTGTTCTTCCATCAGTGAATAGGTCTGTCTTGCAGGAATTTATCTATGGAGGCCTGTGTCTTTGGTAGAAGATGGAGGCAAGATAATTCATCTTCATTTGTTAAATCAATGTGAGAATGTATTCAAATAGGCTGGTATGTCATCTGCTGTAATCTGGGTGGTTTGACTTGGGTGGAATAATGCCGATCACAGAATAGCCAGGTTTTGATGGATGTTAATCTGCACAATTTATCTGAGTGAATTTGGCAATCCATCACATGACTGGTAAAACAGTGACTTGTGTCAAAGGCACACCACTGAAGTCATTGGTTTTGCATACTTTTAAAGCTTGTGCTTATTTCTACCTCATCTGTGGAGGCTGACATCTTAACTACTGTGAGCATTATCCTGCTTGATGATTTTTCTATGGAATGATTGGAAACTACCATAATTCCTTCTCTGACAATAAAACTTTTATTTTAGTTACTGTGGTCCCTATGAGTAAATGTAAATTATCAGTCCCTCTTGATGACTTATTTTGTATTTCATCTGGTTGGCAATATTAGAAGCTGAAGGTAGACTGTGCTAGCTTTTCTTGCTCATTCTTTTCTGCTAGTTGGGAAAGCCTAAGCACTTCAACAAAGCTCTGAAAAAAAAAAAAAACCAAAAACCAAACTTTTAAATTAACTTTGAAAAAAAAAAGCTGTCAGACTTGAGGAAAGAAACAAGCCCAATAACTGGGGAAGGGTGATTTGCTCTTCCAAGAAGGCAGTAGTTAAGGCTGCCCAGCAACTTTAATTTGGTCAATTTTTGCATATGGAGTTTGATCAATTATCTGAATACTGGCTAGTTCTTTCCATGAGCTCCCTACTTGTATTAAGATACAGAATGGACTTTTTCTGGGGCTTGGTCAAGAGAAGACAGCTGCAAGGACCTTTGCTTCTCTGGCCTGAATACAGATTCCTTATTTTCTGTATGCCTTGCTGGAGATCTGAGGGTCTGACTCTCAGAAGTGCTGAGGTTGAAGTCAATGGGAGCTCTCTTAATTACACTATATCATAACATGCACTCACAAAGTGCTCACCTTTGTGGCTTTACGCCTCCATTTCTAGTCTTTTGAAAGCAAACCATATTGACTCAATGGAATTTTGATGTGTGGCTTTTGGTCAATCTGGAATTTGACTGCACCAGTTGGTTGTCTACCTCGTGGTGGTAGTATGTTGTCTGTGATACAGTTTGGCCCTGAAGAGAGATGGGGCTTTGACTTGGCTGAGGGGTTTTACAGGAGCTTTCTGAGAGCACGGGGAGTGTGATTTGAATCTCTTTCCATCCCAGGCCCTGAAATGAGATGTTTTGTCCATGGTCAGCCATTTGACTCTAGACTTGGCCACAGTAGGTTGCACGGTCAAGCTCTGCTGTGTCCTGGCTAGATCCTTTGCAGGGTGATCAGTCCTGTCCTTGCTGGCTGACAGCTATTCTAGTATCACTTGCTCCTGCAGAGAGGCTCCTTATGTCAGGTTCAGCCTATTTGCCAATTTTGAACTAATGCCTGATTTAAAACTATTTTCAGCCTGTAATTACTACAATGAAAATACCAGAGAAATTGATTTCTTATATTCTTCACATTATATTACTCTGGGATTCCTCTCTAAGTGCCAAGGGGTTAAATATGATTCATGTAATCTACTTTCCCACTAATCATTTATTCAATTACCTGTTAGAACTCAGGCAAGAAAGACCATAAAAGGAAAGGGGAGAGACCAACCCAGAGTGTATATTCAATAAAATGCTACAAACAACAACCAATCATTAATTATCTAATCAGCATTTTTTGAGTCTTTTAGCCATAATCTCATTACTGTAATTAATTACAAGAATCATTTTGTAAACAGAGCACAATAAAAGTATATGCAACATAACAGCACCCAAATTAAATCTAAATCCCAGAATGAATAACAGAGAAAGCTGGAAGATATTACTAAGAGAGAGTGTCATTAAAGGAGATCATATTTCAATGTCAAAATCTGGTAGGTTACTTGCGCTGAAAGAGTAAATCAATAGTGTTGCACTGAAAGGACTGGGCCAGATCCACTTTGGTGCAATTAATCACAACTCCATTAAAGCTTGGAGGGGTGGGGGATGGCTGCTTAGCTAGTAGAAATGAATCTTTTTTTGTAGTTAGTGGGGCTGGTATGTGTTGGCAAAGCTTCTGCCCTAGGCACCTAATAGGTAAGTTTGTCCAAGGACTTAAAGGATTTAGGAGAGCTAGTCCCTTTCGTTTTAGTGGTAAAGATGTGCTTGAAGGCTTTCACATGCTGTTTGATGTCCTCCCTTTGGCCAGGTTTTTGTGGTCCTTCGCTTCTGATAGTGATAGGCTTACTTTGCCTTTTTGGCTGCTTCTGCAATAAATAATCAAATGATGCAAACAAATCCCACAAACACCTGCTGGGCTTACAGCAAAGTTATTTTATGACATTATCAAGATTCTACATCTAATATTCTAGCAGCATAATATGTTACTGTCTTTGCCCTTACCAGCCTTTTGACTGCAGCAAGTACTTTGTCATCTTTTTCTTTTCATTTAATTTTTCATTAATTTTTTCTAAGGATCAATGTCAGGATTCGTTTAAAAGCTATAATACACAATATATAAAACAAAGCCCCAGCAACTATAGGCTTGGTTGTACCATTGATTTTTGTGAGCAGAATTCCCTGCTGACTGGAGTGGCAAGTTGCTCAAATATATTGGTAGTGTGTGTCTGTCTACAGAGAATTTAGATTAAAAACACAATACCTTCTAGTCAAAAAGGTCTGAGTGGAGTGCATTAACTTGGGGAAAAAGCTGTATTGTACAATGTATCCACAAAAAAGCTGGCAGACTCTAAACTAGCCTAAACTAGTGGAAATGAGTGTTCAGATGAATGCTGTAGCATAAGGGAAAACTCAAATTAATGCCTCCACTGCTCCCTGCTGAGACTTGGCCTGTTGTCCAAACTGAGCTCCTTGGGACAGGGTAGGAAGAAAGTATGCCTGATGGTAGCCTGTATGAAGGATCTCCCTGGCCTGCTGATCAAAATGATGTTTGGTTTACCTGGACAGATTGACCAAGGTCCAGATTTTGAGGAAGACTTCAAAGCCTTGTCTTGCGTTGTACTGTTTCTTGCTGACAAGTGCTACACGCCTGCCTTGGTGTGGTACCATGCCAATGTGTGGGTCAGGGTGTGCAGTAGAAGGTTTGCCATGACACTTCAATGTATTGAGCTCCTGAATCCTGAGCATCCCTTAAATCTTCCCTCAAAAAACAAATTCTGTGGAGGAAATGCAGAATGCCTCATTAACTCAGTTTTTATTGATATATGTGCTTTGGCTTTCCCTTTGATAAACAGTTTGCTTCCATGAGCAGGTCATACCTCTTTTAGTTCACTATGTCCCTTCTTAAGACTGTGAATTCCTCCAGGAAAAACTGAGTGTTAGCCATCTCTGTAGATGAGGGGAATACAAAAAAGTGGAACTTTGTTTGGCCTGGTTTGCAGGATATAAATAGTGGGAATGTAGCTGAGATGAAGTGCATTTTATTGTGACCAAAATATGTTTTAAGTCACTGACTAATTTTGTTTTTAAAGACCTAAATATCCTTAAAGTATTTTTTGCTTTGGAAGGGTCATTCTGAGTTTTATAGAGTCAGCCTCATGTTTAAATTCTTTAGTCTTCAACAATACACTACCGCTACATTTAGCAAGTATATTTTAATGCTAGGGTTAAATTAAATGCCTTTTATTCCCAGTAAAAATAAAGTGCACCAGCTGTATAAATTAATAATTTTCAAAGTAATAAATATTATGAACTTATTCTAAGACACATTGGGATAATATTTTTCTGGTTTTAGACCATTAGCCAATTTTTACATATGCTCTGTTTGGCGTGCTGTAGAGATGGCACAAAGGTGCCTGCAGGTTTTTTTTCTCCTAATGCAGCTGTTAGATCAGTGGCACTGCTTGATTTATACCTCACACCAGCAAGCCCTGGGGGATATGTCCACTGCTCTGGCTACAGTAAGGATGCCAGGACCTTTCACAGGATGTAGGCATCATGCCACCTACTCTGAGTCCTTGTGAAGGCTGGGCAGGGAAGGTGTTTGGCTTCTTGTCCTGGGGAAGCTTTGGCATATGCAGAAGTTTTTCATTCACTTTTGGGTTTTGGCAGACTGGGTGCCTAAGCCCTGCTGTGGGTACTGGGGTATTTGGAGTTTAAAGGAGAGATAATGCTCTTCATGTGGGGCATCTGCTTGTTTGGATTACATAGTCTAGAAAGCATTTGTGGTTATATTGAACTGTACTTGTTTGCATCTTCTGTGCAGTGTCTGAAATTATTTTTTAAAGTTTAGGTGCTTAGGAAGGTTTTGGAAAATGTTAGCTGTTATAAAATGTAGGGTGTTTTTATTGTAAATAGATATTACCTTCCAGGTAGCAGTAATAGCTATTTTACCTCAATGAATTGCATGGTACTTTCTACCGGCTTTAATCCTGACCCTCAAAGAATAGATTTTACCATCTGCATGATAACTGAGTTTGGGAAATAAGCTTCTAAAGGAATAGTAGATGCATCATCTGTCCACATGGGATTATTAAACTGAAACAGCTACATGGTATTTTGTCAGTTGGTGCCCATCTTCAATTTGAAACTTGGACAGCTCAGTTTTCCACTTATAGCTTTGAATATACTCAGGGAACTAATAAACTGAAATGACAGATGCAGAGGGATTACAGGATATCAAGCAGTATTTTCCAAATGGGGTAACAACTGCTATAGAAAAAAAAAAATCTATTGTAATAATGAAAGTTATCTTTTTACATCTTCTGCTTGCTGGTCTGGAATCACCAAAGAGATGAGAATTTCTCCTGCAGCTAAAACACTTGGCAAACCTGCTGTGGGTTATTTGCCAGTGGCTTGCACTCTGAATAACTAATGTAAATAAGCCCCTCACCATTACACCGGGAAATATTGGATATACTGTCCCTTGCTGCTTAGGCTGACTTGAATCCTCTCTGAAACCTCACCCTTTTGCTGCATCTGTGTGAAACTACTGAGGTTTTGGTGAGTCTTGAGGCACCTGACTAGGCTCTGGGGCAGTGATGAAGCTATTGGATTCACTGTCCATATTCCTCCAAGACACTTGTCCCTCTGGGGCATATGCTGAAATTAGGACAGAATTGGTGACTGTGCGGAACAGTCCCTTCAGAAGCCCCCATGGGATCTGGGAACACTGACTCATTGACTCATGAACCTTTGCTAATGGTAAGTGAAAGCTGAGGTCAGGGCCACCTGAGCTGAGTTGCTATGAATCAGAGGATCTCAGTGCAAAAGGTATTAGCAATAGCCCTGTGGCAAGTCTGTAAAAAAGGAGAGCAACTTGGAAATGAACTATTTTTTTGAGGAAGTACTCTAAATTTGTACTAGAAAGTTTTCCTTTGTAGGAGACTCTAATCTTTGCTGGGCCATGCTACACTTGGGTTCTCAGGACAAAAATACTGTGTTTTTTTCTTGGTTGATTTCATTCCAATCTAGAAAAGCATTATTTGAAGGGGAACTTCAGGTATAATTCTAAGTACCTGCTTACCAACCTTCTATTAATGGCCTTTCTGAACATAGGTGACCCTGAGTACATGTGTATTTTCCTTTCTTCATTGTCTTGGTTCTATCACTCAACTAGGAATGAAGCTTAACACAGTTTGCATAAAATTGCATAAGAAGATTACAGGGGCACTCCACAATATGTAAAAAATGTGAATGGTTATATTATGTGTTATACAGTACAAAATTCTCAAGCCTCAAAAATGCTGCAGCCCCTTTCTTTAGGATTTATTTCTCTATGGCAATTTTGAAGCTGTGTATTTATCCCTTGTATTTTCAGGGCAATCATGCCCCTTTATATCTCTCTTCAGGTAAGATGTCCATCCTTTGGCTGGAGAGTGTCCATGCAGCCTGCTCTGTAGCCTCCCTTACTCTTGAAGCAGAAATAAGGAGGCAAAGCTGAAACTTGCTGAAGCAAATGGGTTTTGCAATTTACTAGGCTTCTAAATATTTGATAGGGTTATTGAGGAATTGGGAAAAGTTGCTCATTTTTATTCAGACTGTATTATCTTCTATAAGAAATTCTCCTGCTTATGCATCTAACACAGAGAGGCACCCAGGGTGTTTCTTGGATGAGTTTCAGCTGCTGCAATAAGGTTGGCAATAATCTTGCCAGTAAGTGAACTGACCAAGTAAGTATCAGAGACAGGGTAGCTGGGACCTCTGTCGTGCTCTTCAGCTGGTGTAGGGTGTGTGCTTGAAGTGTCTTTTCATGTTGGACAGTCAGATGATGTGCAAATATCCTGTTGTGCTAGCTTTCTCATTAGGCTTTCTTACAAATGAATAAACTACATGGTTGCTCTTCTGCCTCAACTCTATCATGCACTCTTTAAAGGGTCAGATCTTAGCCTCAAAGGTTCATTTAGCTCCCAGAGCTTGGAGAGTAATGGAGTGGCTTGCCTTGAAATAGTGAACATGTCCCCCCACATCATGCTATTGCCTGAGAATGCCTTTCTGCCCTCTTAAAAGATCAATTAGCTAATGCATCTTAACTTTTCTGAGTTTCCATCACAGTTGGGATAGCAATAAGATGGTTGGGATAAATGAGACTTCCTGATAACATGGTCACAGGTTAAGTATGTGGATGATGGGTATCTTACCTATGGGGATGAAGGCATAGTTGGATGGATGGACTACTTTTGCTTTTGTTTCTCTCCTTTCCTCTTTGCCTTTCTACATGTATGGACATTTAGAAATGATGTTAGTAAGATCACCAAAAATTTTTACTGAGTTTTGGCCGCATGGATAAAGGTGAAATGGCATCTTACTTCTGTGGTGAGTAACAGAGTTCTCAGTGGCACTGGCATACCTTCTCAATTGTCAAGACGTGTGGGAGAAATGACATTTTTCTTAGTTTCCAAATAGTTTATCTACTGAAGACTTGAAGGCGAGTGTTGCCCCTTCAACATTGCTTTCAAACTTCTAAATCTGAGATGGATTGTGGTTCATACTTTATAATCTACCTGGAGGGTGGTGACAAGTAGAGTACCACATACATGGTCTGTACAGGGTTGTGTGCTGTTGAACAGTATCCTCCCCTGGAAGAGGGGATGGAGCACAGTGGCATCAAGTTTGCAGATGAACTCTAATCAGAGGGACCAGTTATACTCCTGAGGGCAGGGCTGCCATGTGGAGGGACCTCAGCAGGCTGGAGTGGGTTGCCAGGGATTCCTGTTGTGTAATTTAACAAGGATAAATGGCAAGTCCTGCCTGGTGGAAGGTGAGTCCCTAGCAATGATATGGGCTGTGCCTGACCACCCAGAGAGCAACTCTGCCAGAAAGGCCCTGGTGTCCCAAACCTTGGGGAGCTAAGCATGAACTGGTCCTCTGCCCTGGTAGTGGAGGAGGCCACTGGCATCTTGAACTGTGTAAGAGCAGGTGGAGGGAGGTGATAGTGCCTGTTTTCCCTGCCTGTGATGAGGTTATCAGGAACTTCCCTGTTTAGCCAAAACTTCATATCTGCTGTAGTAAGTATGTCTTCAGAGGCAGTTACCCTAGAAGAAATAATTAACTCCCAGGTCAATTCACTGTGACTTGTTTCTGTTGCTGTCCTTAAATTAATCTTTTCAGGGGTACATGTAACAAATTGGAGAATTGTTTTTATACTTGTGGCCAATATTTTAATTTCTGTTTTCCGATTTCAGTATCTCTCCAGTCCCTCAAACAGGGCCAGTGTAAGGTTGAAGCTGTCTCTGCCATTCAGCTTTGTTTAATGTGTTCCTGCATTAAATCTTTTTAAAACACAGTACCAATGCATCTGTGGTGGCCACTCAGACACTTCTATCCATCAGTTTTCTTTAGCAGTATGGTGCAGAATCTGTGTTATAAGGCACACGTAACAAACACAGATAAATTCCAGCTCTGCTACAGCAACATTTTTTCTTAAACAAGATCCATAGGTTGTTAATACATTACAGACCTAAAAATGTTAAATGCAAATATAAAGGAGGTATTTTATTTTTTGAGGGAAGATTATTCATTTCTGGCCTCTGAATATCAGATAAGACTAATTTCTGACACGTGATTTTTTTAAGGTTTTGTATTGCAGGAAAGCTCACAATCCTCAACAACCTCTCCATTCGCTGCAAACATTTAGAACAGCTATTTTCTCCTTCAGATGACAATTTTCATTTCAAGCAGGCTACAAGAGGTCATTTAGCTAATTTATGTGGAGATGAGGGAAGGTTGGTGGCATAGGTTTGAGAAATCAGGGAGATATGCAGCAAATAAGACTGCAAAAATAGTTGATGAAGTGCCATTGCTGTCAGCATTTGCAACTGTAGATTAAGGTGTTCACATCCTAATTTAGCCTTGTGCTTGAGGCACACCATTAACCTCCTGACAGCTAGCACAGTGCATGCACTGTGGATCACATGATCATTTTTTCCCCTAAATGTTGACTGTTTAAGTGCTGCAGAAGTGTTAAAACTCTCTGGCCACTGGCTCCTGTTCTAATTTTAAACTAGAGTGATTACATGGAGATAGAGCTGATGCTATTGAAAGGGACAGCGTGTTGTCTGTGAAATACAGACAACGTTCCCAACTATTGTCAGACACATCAACAGCCTGGCTTCTCCTCTCCAAGCTGTGCGTTTCATCAAATTCCTGAATAATAAAAATCCAAACCATGTTATCATCTGTGAGTAATCCTGCTGCTTATGCAATGTTATTCCAGGAACTGTACTCTGCCAATGCCAACACTTGGCACAGATTTTGCTCCAACTTTTGCCCTGCTTTTATGCACATTTTAACCCTCACACATGAGGAGGGTATTATGATGTGTATGTGATATTTGTTTTTTCTATGACAGTTATGTGTTGTATTTGATATTTGAAAGATGGCTCCTGTTATAAAACTTCCATTCATCTTGACAGAGGGTGAATAGTATCCTTGGGTGGTTCCCTTCTGGCCACATAGACTTGTGTATGTTTAAGTGGTGCAGCAGGTTGTGAATCATTTCCCCTTGGATTATGGGAACTTCATTCTGCTCCCTGTGCCTGTCTTCTAGCTCAGGGGGCTGGGTAC
>NW_010306974.1:0-3598 GCF_000700745.2 Antrostomus carolinensis | reverse complement strand
CCGCCCCCAGGCAGATCTCAATACACTGCAGATATACTTGCACCTGAGGGGAGGTGGAAGTGGAAGCAGGTTGGTAATTTGCAGGGCCAGGCCTGTGGAGAAAAGATGCATTGCCTCCTGCAAATGATAGGACAGGAAATCTTTTCTATGGTTCAGGCTAAGATTAGAAATTAGGGCTAATGAAATGTAAGTATCACATTCTAACTGATGTTCAAAGTTGTTGTTAGCTCAGACTTGATATATCTGTTTTCCAAATAGAATGGGATCAAACAAAATAGACCATTGAAACATGCATAATTTATTTGAAATGTTTTAAGATCATGAAGGATGTGTCAAAGGAGAAGCTACAACCAATATTGCTATTACTAGCTAAGAAATTCAATAGAGCTGCAGCAACTGTAATGCTTCTGGTACAAATATATATCTAAGGCATACTTAAATATTTACTGTATATATCTGTATTTCTTTAGTCAAGCGCTTCTGTTTTTCCCACTGAAGTGAATCAGATCTATAATCTTCTCTGGTTTGGATGTATATATATATAAAGTTCAGTTGTGCTCTTATAGGAGGTGTTAAAAGAATAATGAAAATTGTCTGTAAAAGAGTTCAAAGTGGTTTTTTGTTTGGGAGTTTTTAAATGCCTTTCTGTGTTTGTATGAATTGCAGAGGCTGTCAAATACTACCTGTAGAGTTCTTACCTCTACAAACACTGGCACATACTAACCTAAGTTCAGTAGTAGTATGGACTTGATTTTCTCTAAATTATGCAGTGGGATTGAATGGCATGTTGCCATATGCAAAACTTCATTTTAAGCCAGGAGGAACAGTTCAGTGGTCTGAGGTTGTGACTAAAATATCTAGACTTTCTGGAACCACAGATCTGACTTCTCCCAGGGCTGACTGTCCATCATTTTTAAAACATTGTAGGTCAACTGAATACCATGCAGCTTACTGTGGTCACCTAATGTTAAGTCTCAATGCGGACAGGAATCCAGTAACACTTTTCATACAAAATTTGGGAGCTTACTTTGGGGGAAAAAATATCTTAATTTTTTTTTTTTCCCATTGTTTTACAGTGCTGTAACATATTGTATTCCTAGTCTGTGTTTCAGAGGTGCTATGTTATATAGGTAACTGTAGATTAGTTATCGTGGAGCCTTTATGTAAAAGGATTTATAGAAATAATTCTAAGTTTTCATTGTGGAACTTGCAAAGGATTTGCAAACATTAAGCAAGAGAGAAGTCAGCATAATTTTGCCCATTTATTAGCATGGAAACAGAGGCAGACATGTGAGTGGTGGCCTTGCTACAGCTGACTAGCTAGTCAGCCTTATGACTCGATACAGGTTTGGACTGCCTTCTTAATCAAAACTTCCATCTCTTAACCATCTGATAAAGCCTCGGTTGTCCTTTGTCTTTAGCACACCTTTGCATCTTGAAATTCATAATATTTAATGGCCTTTGCTTTCATTGTGGCCTCTTCTGAGCCACATGATAATAATTTTATTAATATTTCCTTTAAGTTGTCTGTTGGTTTAGGAGCAGCTGTAAGTATCCAGTGCAAGGACAGCTGTTGTAGTTTTTTTCTCAGAGCTGTGACAACTTTTCATATTGAGGAGTATAGACAAATTGTTAAATAATGTCTTCAGTTGCTAACTTTCTGGCTTAAAGTCTAACAGACTGCAATGAAGGCAAACAACAAGATGCTGTGCATAGCTCTATTTTGTTTTCTGAGTTTTCAAGTTTGTAAATGGCAGGAGATGCACAGTGGAGTCTTTGGAATCAAAAGTATCTCATTAGGACAATGCCCAAGCACAGAGCTGGTTAGTTGAGAAAGAACCATCTTTATCTTCACAAAAATTATACAGGAGCACATTATTAATTTACATGAGATTGACTTCTTTGTAGTAATATCATCTAAGAAAGAAGAAGGTGAATATCTCCTTCCAGATACATATGGATTGTAAGCAAGGGAAATAAAGTGGAAGGCACAAGGAATTCAAATTAAGCAAACTGAATAAAGTTTTGGTATCTTAGCTAGGCTATAGTTTATTATATAACTGTGCTTTCATCTTTCTTTAAGACACAGTGGGTATCACTGGTAGCCAAGAGCAAAGCAGTCACATCAACAAGGAAAAAAACAAAATAAACTGACAGTATCACAAACTGTTTAACCTGCATAATTGGGGGAGGGAGGAGAAGAAGGACCAACAGACCTAATGGAACAGTTCATTGATCTGCTTCCTCTTGCTTTAAACATTAGTTTTCTAAAACAAACTTACTCCATAGGGAAAAACATATTCTGTTTAGACTGACATAAGGTAAAAAGATGATCTAGTGTCATCTGGAGAGTGGCCAATTTTGTAAGAGACTAAGAAATGTTCTCTGCCTTTTCTGGTAAGGGATTTTATTTAAAAACACAATGTCATGCAGTGTGGCATTATGCAATTGCCTAACAAAAACTATCATATATGGGCACTCTTGTTATTTTTATACACACGTATCTACCACTGAGTTTCACAATCAGTATAAACAGATGCATGCCACTGTTCTTTTCTTTTTTCTTTTTTTCTTTTTTTCTTTTTTTCTTTTTTTTCTTTTCCCCAGGTACAACTGCCCAAATAGGTCCTATATGTGTGCACTGTCAGCTGCTGATCTGGAATTGGAGGAAAAGTTAGCAAGATCATTGGAGCAATTAAGAGTCATTCTCAAACCACAGCAGAACTGCCTCCACAACATCCAATTTCATTATCCTTATTTGGCTCTCATTTCTGGTTTTTCAGGTTTTGTGCTACATTTTCAAGGTGGCATTACATGTGTTTGTGATGGAGTTCTCTTATACACTGCACTTAGCTGTGATCCTGACAGAGGCACAGTCCACATTAAAAACCACAGTTACACCAATGAATTAAATAATGGGATTCTAAAGATTTACACAAATCTGGGTTTAATCATATTACTCAAAACATTTAATATGTAGCCTTACCGCAGGAATCCACTTGAGAAACTATTTGGATTTTTGCCTTTCAGTGGAAAGAAAGTGAAGCTAATTCAAACCTGTCCATTCCAGATGGATAAATCTGGACGTTTAAACAGACATTTATTTCAAAGGACGGCTGCCATCTTCCTGTCCATATAAATCAACTTTATCTTCTTGAACAGCTGCTTATTCAATCAAGTTCAGAATGAGGCTGTGGCAGACCTGCAACAAGAAACCAATCCCTGACTACACTGGCAGAATTCCCACCTACCTTAAGAAATATAGCTCAGAGATTATATGGGCTATTTGGACTCCCAGCACAAGTCAAAAGATGTTTTGGGACCAGTGGGGTATATAAAAGAACAGCACCAGATCTGAGTGCCAGAGAGTGTGTTCTGGGTTTGGTTAGGTGTCCTGGTTTTGCTAGGATAGAGTTAATTTTCTTTTTAGTAATTAGAAGAGCTGTATTTTACTTTCAGTGTTTCAGTTCAGACATATCATGAGAAGAACTTTGATAACAGTACTTGTGTTGCCGTAGCTCAAAGCCATGGTGTTTGTCTGCTTCACAGCTGCACCAGGACTGGGGCTGGGGGAAGCGCAGTGAGGAGCAAAACCCAA
>NW_010306973.1:15119-38594 GCF_000700745.2 Antrostomus carolinensis | reverse complement strand
ATTAATTCATTTGCAACTGGACAGTTCAAAACTGAGCTAACAGTGTAGAGATGTGAGAAGAAGCATTTTGATAGCTAGTTATTTATTGCAATTGTAGACTGGTTTTTAATGGCAAATCTGAAGAGTGTGTCTGACTTCACACATTTTTGGATTTGCTCTTGTAGTAATGTAAACAGACTTTACTATTCACAGCACTCTAGCTTTTAAGCACTGTACTAGGTTCCAGGAAACAAATGAGATATCTTGGGAAAAGCTGAGGACAAAGCTTTGTAAAATATTGATTTAGGTAGTGATTTCAATTAGATATATACAAATCTACTGTCATGACAAACACTATCAGGTTATTGTAGGTTATATCAATATCCGCTGTCTGAGCTCAGAATCTTTCCCTTTCTTTCTGTTTTTTGAGTTTATGGAAGCTATCTAAAGGTCCTACGTTGGTTCCTTTAGCTATGTAGACCTTCTTCAGTTCCAGAAGAAGAGATAAAGATAGAACTATGTACCCTTTTGTAAAACATTCAACTTACTAGCCCTAAATTAAATGTTTTGCAAAGAAAACCATTGTGTTTAACTCTCTTTCCTGAGTTTATGCCACTGAACTTGAAACCCCACTGGGAATGTCCAGCACTAAGATGAAAATTTAATGTTCTGCTGTTGCAGATTCCCAAGTAGATAGAAAATTTTGTAAGTATTGTATGTTCTTACATCTTAACGTGTCCTCTTATTAAAAAATTAATGCATACCAGATCAAGAACTGGTCTCATTGAAGTCAATAGAAAATGTTCTCAAAAAGTCCAGGTTTTTTTTCTAAAACTAACTCATGTCAGCAACAACAGCTCATAACAATGGATGCTTGTGTACTTGTATTTTCTACAGTAACACCTTAATTGTAAAGTATAAAGTGCTTTTGTCCATCCATGGACTCTGTGTCTAGTATGTTTCAGTACAAATATAATTCTGCCATTTGAGGCCTTCATTACATTTGTGGGTCTCAGTTTTATTTTCAGAAAGACTCATTTAAGCGAAGTTTTGTCTCCCTACTGAAACTTGGACTTATCTGAGCTTGTTAGTGTTTACTGTGTGCAGCTGATGTAAAATAATAGTCAACCCAAAAATCTGGGAGAGAAGAGCAAAGAGATTATGATCTTTATTACGTAAATAAACCTGTCTGCTCCTTTACTGCAACAGACATTTTTGCCAATGTGCATGTTGGACATCGTGTTTCTTCAAGTGTATGAACTTGGAGATGAACATTACATGCACTGGAACAGGATAGGGCATTTATAACTTACCAACTGTTGGATCTGCAGAAGAAAACTTTTTACATTTGCAGTGGTGAATATTTTTCAGATATTTTCATGTGCTTTTCAAAATTTAACTTAGCTGTCAGAGTACTCTAAAGATCTAAATATAGCAGACTGTAGTGTTTTGAAGTGATAGTTTAGAATGAATTTCCACATCTCAAAACTGGCACCTGTTAGATCAGAATACGGTGAATTATGCCCACTCCTACTGCATTTCACTCTGCATTTCTGGTTCCGTGCACATTAAGGGTGATTCAGTATGCTTTTTGTGCTTGGCAGTCTGATTTTCGCAGCTAAGAGGTAAATATAAATAGCATGATTTCAATTGCAAAACATTGATTTCCTCCCAAAGCAGGTGTGGTGTTTTTTTTTTGTTTGTTTGTTTTTTTTTGTTGTTTTTTTTTTTTTTTAATCTAGCTAATGGTAGGATATTTCAGGACAAGATCACTGTTCCTATTTACATTTAAAAATAAAGAGCAAAAAGAAAAGAACACCTTGATATATTTGTATTCTGGTTGTTAAGCGTTGGCTTGTTTGTCTGACAGTCTTTCCTTAGCTAAGGTGTCTTGGATATCCAAACTGCTTTTGAAATTGTCTGTGTTTTTAAAGACTGACTGGTACAAGCAGGTGTTTTGCAAGCCTGATTTGATGTATTTATTTATTTATTTTAATTAGAGTGACTGCTGATTAGTTTTGATTTTGATGCTGGTTGACTACATGCCTCTTTTTACTTTTACTTTTTCCACTGGTAGTTCCAAAATACTAGGAAATCAAAACCAGCTTCTGAATCATCAGGGTCAGTGACAAAAGGGAGTAGATAACTCTGCTGTTGCAGATCTTACTGGAGAAAAGTTATTAGCTCTTCTAATTACCAATCTTCTTGAAGGTTCCTGCCCTTACGGCTCAGATACAGTAGCAGATCACACAAGAGCTTTCAACTGAAACATCTATGTCTCTAAATTGATCCTTGACAAACAGTAAAACTCAACTTGTTCAGGTTCGGACACTCAAGACAAGTATGTAATTTGTGTGTAAACAAGGATCTGAGAAACATCTGCACCTTCCTCAGAATTTGAATATTCTTGTCTCAAACTGAATACTTTGTTGTCCTACTGAGCCAGGGCTAGAGGCATGAGTGAAGCCTGAAAGGTGTTCCCCTACTTTCTGCTCTTCTTCCCAGTCTTTCCTCTTGAATTCTATAGTCCAACTAGTATGTGAAATGTTATCCAGCATTTTTAGCAGCAGCTGCGGCCACACAGTTAGGTTTCCTTAGATCCACTCCCAGACAAAAAAACGTGTGCCACCTCTGCAGGGATTTGTGCCAGCACGGTTTTAAGAGGCTTCCAGACTTGAGTTTTGCACCTTTTGTTCCCCCCCTAACAATACAAGCAGAGTTAATTGTAAGTGGCAGATGCTCAGTTTACGAAGTGCAAGCAGGTTTAGAATAACGTGTGTGGGTAAGTGCCCAAGGTTAGATACTCAAGTTGATAAAAGGGAATTTCATTTCACTTTGTATTGAAAAATACTTTTCTATGTTATTTGGGTTTTCAAACTACGCATGAAAACACTTAAGTGTTCTGTTTCATCCAGTAATATGTTCTAAGGCTTATTTAGGTAAAAATGATTTTGATGTCCAACCAAATACTTCAGTCCTTATTAACACAATATCACAAGTGTTTTATAGAGTTTTATGTTTCTAAATCAGTTGGTAACTTATTTTAAAGAACCATTGATTTTTCTTTCTTTCCCAGTTTGTTCTTGGTGTGTGTTGCACTAAATGTCACATTGAATTTGTGACTCTGTGAAGCCATCTGTACCACAGAATTCTAAGTGTCTAAGAGGTGGTTTTTTTCTTCTGTGCTAATTTTAATCAGATGACTGACTCTTGCTGCTTACCTGGGTTCCTTGGGAGCTTCAGCTTTTTTTTCCCCTCCATTTTTTTCTGTTGTTCTTAGAAAATTTGATCATTAAACAACTAGATTTCAGGCAGAACAGCAAACAACATGTGGATAGTAATGAGGTCAGAAGCTCCCACATACAACCTGTTGAGTCTTCACAGAGGAGTTATGTCATGCTGAATTACCTGAACGTGTTGGTGAGCAGTATTCTGGCAAGGATGAATGAGAGGCTGAGCATAAAGGAAAGCTCAAGTAGAGGAAATGATAGACACATTCATTCTGGTGACTCCCACTACCTGTCAGAACCATGTCTGCTGCCCTTGCTAAATCAAATTCTTGTTCAAGTTAGTAGCTCTGTAGCTACCCGCTAGGCTACAGAGTCTGTGCTAGGAAGGATTTCTCATTTCTGTTTGATTCTGCCACCTAGTTTAGCAATATGTTAATTGCTTCTGGAATCATTCTGTGGGTAGACTTAGTACTGCACTGAGTACAGAAGAGCAGGGGTTTGATTGAAGAGGTGGATGGATGCATGATTTGGTGACAATGAAAAGAAATGTGTGTGTGGTTTTAATTGTGTCTGACATCAATATTTTAATGCTCTCCCTTTTGAATCAGAGTTCATGAAAACCGTGTTTCTGTTTTCTGAGTGCAGAGTTTCAGAGTGGAGAACCGGATCTTTACCTTGAAGCTGTGTCAAAGCCAGACTGTGAATCTTGGGCTGTGGCACTGGGAGAGGCAAACTCGGAAGGTTTGCGGAATAAAATTCAACAGCTCTGGAGGCTGATCATGGAAATCAAAGAGGAGAGATCGTCAGATGAAGCACGGCAGTTTGTCCCTTCATCCCAAGTAGACAGTCTAGGGGAGCCACAGTTTACGAGTAAGTGCATATCCTCATTTTACTGAGTGGTACAATAAAAATGGCCCGCGATCTGTAGCAGTACAGATAGTGTCACAAAACAGGGTATATAATGCTATTTAGCTTGCTGCTTGACAAAATGCAGTTATAGAGGAAGCACACTGATGATTATCTTTAAATATTATTACCTGATATATTTTGATTCATGCAGATAACCTTCAGGGAAACAAATGTGTGATTACTTTGTTTCTGACTTTTTTTCTCTCTAAACTATTTTCTTCATAAGACTTAGAAATTGTTTACTTAAAAATATTCTTTTCCTCTTTTGTGCGTTATGTGCACATGTGGACTATTGTTTAAAATAGTCTGATAACTGATAATTGTATAAAGCTTTAGTGATAGTTAAATTAGTATCACAGACTTGTTCTTTGTCATATAAAAGCACTCTAGGGATTTGAAAGCACATAGCCATATGTTAAGTCATGTTTGGTGCACTGGAGTCCAGGCACTGCATTTCAGTTTCTCAGTTACTTAAGTGTATATCCAGCATATTCATAAAGGTGTTTCTGATCAATATGCTGACTCTGCTGCTGGCAGAATTCTTGGAAATTTGTTATAACTTGATTTAAAAAAAAAAAATAAATAATCTTTCTTATTTGCTATTTCTTACTGACCAAGGCCTTTCTGAGTTCTGCAGCTATAATTTCTCTTGCTCAGACTTGAATGATTAGCTATAGTAATGAGAACAGTGTGAAACTAGACCTATTCAGCAACATGAAGTTTTCGTGGAGCAAGAACAGCTATAAGTTCTGCTGGGTTTTTTGGTTTGGTTAGGTTTTGGTTAGGTTTTGTGTGGGTTTTTTTTCTTCTTTTTTTTTTTTTTTTTTTTTTAAACAAAAATCTTGCATTCCAGTTCATATACCAACTTGGTCCTTCCCATCTAACCAGTTTCTTCAATACTGGCAAATACTTAATAATGCTCGCTGGAGACAGTACATAAATGTCAACAAGAGACAGTTTCATTTCTACAGGTTTCATTGATACTGTAGTTGCGATCCAGCTACTTCCTGCAGAGGGTGAACAACTCGGTGTTATTTAATGATCCTTCCTACATTTCTCTTATTGCAGCTCTGTGGTTCCTCCTTTATTGTAGTGCAATAAGAAAACATTGTCCTTCGCAGTAAAATAGGCACTAGAACATAATTCCACAGTGGAGGGGATGAAAATGTTCTTATTGTCTTGGTATGTGTGAAAAGGAAGTCATGTACTATTTTCCAACAAAAAGAAGTTGGTTTTCTTGCTTTACAGTTTCTATGTAGATCAATAACATGGTGATTAACCTGATCTACATACTTTCACAGAACATATTTTTGTTTCCATTTTTAACGTGATGACCTACCTACTTCAAATGAGTCATTAGATTTAATATTTTCCCCACAGATATATAGTTAGCTGTTGCAGTCAAAAGTCTTACAAGTACCTATCCATGAAAGCTTTTTTTGGGTTTTTTTTCTTAGTTTCCTTTCCCGCAACGTAAAGTTTCTATTAAAAAGAAAGAAGTCTTCATCAAAAGTAGTCTGTTTTTCAGGCAAGTATTTAATGCAAAAGTCTTTGAATGTAAGTTCGTAACATGAAATGTTACTCTGGTGACAATGGCAGGGAATTAAAGGTATGAATTAGGCACATTAAAGTTTTACTGTATGTTAAAAAGCTAGACATTGAAATAAAATTATTTCTAATATTTTTTTTTCCTTTTTCTTTACCTTAAAAGGTATTCAGAGAATTGCAAATGAGCCAAAACTGGAGTTCAGTCTTGGTAAGATACAGTTTTGACTACTTGGAATTGCAATGGCCTGTGCACGTGAAGAGTTTATATATGTAGTGTTATATTGTATAACATGATCCCTGGTTCCTTTAGGTAGGAGCTGTGCCTGTGCATGTCTTTGAAATAATAAGTGAAATAATTATTTGTTGTAGAAGCAATAAATACAGTAATTCCATATCAGAAATCAGAATAATAACTAGGTTTAGTTGATTAACAGTTGGACTTGATGATCTTAAGGGTCTTTCCAACCTAAACGATTCTATGATTGTTCCCAGCTCCTGTATATGGTAAAATAACACAGTTGCAAACAGTGTATCCTTTGAAATACCTGATGATATATGCTGCATACATTCTGAAATGACTAAAACTCGTCCAATTTGTTATGATGTTTGCATTCATCTAACCTGCTAATATGCATCTCATGTTGTATAGCTGTACACTGAGAAACTTTACTCAGTGCTATTCAATTCAGTTATATTTACTGATGGAAACACTTTAAAATACCTAATGCAAAAGTGTGTGTATGTATGTGAGAGAGAGGGTGAGGGAAATAGAGACATTCATAAGCAGGGTTTGTATAAAAATCAATCAACTCCATTATTTAGAGAATTTAAATTATCTACGAACAGCTCCCCCAAGACAACCAACAAGATGGCATCAGTGCCCTGCCTGCAGGTTTTTGCCCTGCTCATTCCATCATGGTAGCCTGTTTCCTGGCCCTGTCCTTTGAACTGGGTTACACTTGGCTTATGTGCTGTTGTAACTATGCTGATACCCTAAAGTTCTGTCTGATACAATAATTTTTAGATTTTCTTATATTATCTGGGTAGCTTTACCTGTATGCCTTTTAAAAACTAGACAGTTATAGAATTAGAAAGACTTTGCTGAGTAGTTTTTTTTCTGTAGGGACTATTTCTGCTGAAATTATTAAGTATTGGCATGGAAGAAAGGCCTAGTTCTCTGCTGGGGAATTACCGTGCTATAATGATCATTAAGAATGTTTTTAACTTTACTGTGACTTTCTGTATGTATTTTATAGGTGATGTGACTGTAGTATTTGGGCATGGCTAGTGATTGCTACGCTCCAGTGATAACAAACTCCCAGAATGACCCTGGTGTGGTGTAGGAGAGGGAGGAAGGTGCTACAGGTGGTTTAGATGAGCTGTCCTTCAGCTGAGGCTGCTTTCAGGGATAAATGTGGCCCAGCAGGCAGAAATGTGAAAATGATGTATAGGTGTTTTCAGGCTTGTTTGGGCTGATGCTGGATGGACTAACGGTGTCAGTATTTGTGTTTTGCATTGGGTTGTTTCTGATAGGGATTTATGTTCTGTGGTTTGTTCTGCAGCATTATTGATTGAGTCATTGCAGTTCTGTGAGTGATCTGATACACAGAGTTCTGCTGCTGCTCAGGTAACAAGAGTAACAGTGTAAAGCTCTTGGTTTTGACTGGTGTTCCTGGCCAGTGTTGTAAGTCAGGGATATTTGGCAGAGCAGGCAGCTATGTAAGCCTGAGTCTTAGTGTCTTGATCCTAAGATAATACTAAATATTTAAGCATAACACATTTGCATCAGGGGAATCCACCTTCAGTGACTGAGGGGTCCATGGAAGACTTCAATTTCATCATAAGTTATCCTTCTTACTGGAATATCAACATACCCATGCCAACACTTCCTACCTTCAGCCACCCCACTCACCACCACTGTGCTACTCGTGCGTGTACAAGTGTACATGGATGCAGCAAACACCACTTGCTGATAAGTGAGATGGCAACAGTTTAGGTGGGAAAGATGCATGTGCTGTTTGGTCCAACCAGCCTGTTAAAATACCTTTCCCAAGGTCAGCCAGTCAAGATACCTTCTGTGCTGTGCTGGTCACCTGGTTATTGATAGGGCTGGAAGAGACTCTCACTCTGACAGCCTGGTCCGTGTCTCTGGTACACATACACTGCCTTGCTGAGCCAGATAGCCTGCCAGCAGCCCAGGGCAGTGGTTGGCTGACCTCGCCTTTTGAAGGCTTGGTTTACATTGAATTAAAGACATGACGTTATCTGTAGCTAACCAAGGACCTCCAAGAGCTCTCTGTGAGGCGAACCAAAGCATGGTAAGCAGGGATGAGCCAGAGATTTGCTGCAAGCGAGCACACTGCTGCAATGCATGCCTAACTTCAGTAACCAAATCTTAGGGCACCAAATCTTAGGGCACCAAATCTTAGGGCTCTGGAGAGATGTTTCAACTTCATTAGACTGGTCTTTGACATTTAGAATTTGGAAGGCAAATCTAACAGTTAATAACCTATAAAATTGGTCTCTACCCATGAATGAATGGCTTGTATCTATAATTTGTTCATATGCATTATATAAACAATCTTATGCTACTTAAGTAGCATATATATGTATGAAAACAGATATTTGCTTATATATGTGTTTTTAACCATTTTTTTTTTTAAAAGTCATTTGACACATGATTTTACTTTGTAACTCTTTTGTCACTAGTTGGTCAATAAATAACATTCAGAAATGAAACTCTCCAGTAACTAAAACAGAATATAGCTTTTTAAGAATATTTAGGTGCTGTCCAATATGTGAATTTTATTTGGGAACAGCATATCTAAATACTCCTCTTCAACATTTGACCTTCTGATAACTAAATTTTGAAATAATGCTATTAAAAATTCTTGCTAGGGGCTTGTATTCTGTTACAGTTTGCTAACTTGCTGCATTCTATATCCATAACACTGCGGAAAGTGTTCTCTTTATAAGATGTCCAAAATATTACCTTCTTTGTATTTTAAAGTTCAATAAAGGTTTTTTGCTTAGGGCAATACAAATGGTAGAACTCTTCTGAATTTCAGCTTTCCACTGCAATACACACATCGTTTTCTGGAGCGTGCCTGGCCTGGTAACATTCCTTATTTGAAAGCAGAGCTTCATTTAGACTAAGGTTTTTTATTTTTATATTCCTGGGGACTCTTTGGAAACATGGCTGGTTTTTGAACCTTGTAACTGTTGGAAAGTTTTACTTTTCAAACTTTGTCTTGTTGTTTGGCTTTTGAAGTCATCCTGTTCTGCACGCTGACAACATGTGTCAGTCCGTGCAGAGTGCTGAGCAGAGAGGTGGAACAGAGCAGAAGGAATAAAACCAGATCATGGGCCTAAATAATAAACCAATATAACAAACAGTGAAGCTGATAAGCCTCTTTCCCATGACTTTGAAGTGCACAGGGTTTGTTCTTTTATAGGTGTTTATTTTGGAGTTACTGTTCTTGGTTGCTTCTTTAAAATATCCTAACCCTTGAGTCCTAGATCTAACTAAATATGGTGTGAGTTCTCGACTTTACATTGATTTCAGTGTTGCTACTTTGTGGTAAGTGAACTTAGCTGAAGTATCATGTAATAGTTATGGGAAATAAATTAAATTATGCATATTGGTGAGCACCATAGTGAAGTTTTTAAGAGCTTGCACCTCTAAAGGTATTTGCATTTACTTGATAGTGAACTGACAAATCAGAAAAAATAGGGATCAGGGCAGAAGGCACAGTTGTTAGTCAAAGCTCTTAAACATGAAATCAGTAATAAACATGATGTTAATATGGAGCAATAAATGTGAGAGAATAGTCTAAAAGAAAAGTTTGTTACTCCCTCAATGGTCAGTAGAGTTCATTTTGACACATTTCAGTGTTTTTGAATTTATCTAATTGATTAGAGTTGTGAAGAGAGAGAAAAGGATGTTGCAGTTGTGGGTGTAGTGTAATAATTGAGATAACTGTAGAGAAAGGAAGGCTCTGCACATGGTGTAGGCATATTCAGTACTCATTTCAGTGAGAACACCTGTCTAACATCTCCAAAAGCTTTCGGTTTCTTGGGAAGTGTGCTGGGGCAGTGAAGTTTGATGGACTGCCCTAGTGTTGCATAACCTCTAGGTACTTTTCAAGGTATAGAATAATGGAAATCTCATGGTTATGTCCTTTTTTACAAAATTTCATTGAATTGTGTGCAATTAATATAAAACTTCAGCAAGTAGTTGAAAGAATTAAAAATCAGAATTTCTAGGGTATTTATTTTTTCATTTTACCAAATAGTGGGTTGATGGCAAGAGCTGTTTACCTCTGAGCGTAGAAGATTTTATTCTTCACTGTCTTATTTTTCCCAGAGGAATACTGTCATGGTACCCCTTGGAAAAGGTATTGAAGCAGATTTAACTCTGCATGCTGAACCTAAATGATACATCAATGCTGCTGAAAGACCATGACTAAATATTTTTCTAATTCTGAAACATAATCTGGAGTTTTTTCAGCAGTAGCTGTTCCTAGAGGAGTGATAAGCAGAAATACTATTTTTATTCATACCACTAATTTGGAGTCAGAGTCCTGATCCTACCAGAATTTTCCTATCTAACTCGGTTACCCTTCTGCTTCATCACTTTATGAGCTGGTGGATAACTGATACTTTGTTTTGTTAGCCAAATAAAAAAAGTCATAATCACACTTTTGAGTAAATTTAAAAATAGAAGAGATAATTTCTCCGTGAATCGAATTGAAAGTGTTGCTTTATGCTGAAGGGTGTTTATCCGTAAAAAAAAAAGTTGTGTTGGTCATGTTAGGAACAATATTAGCAAAAATATAAAAATGAAGGGTGGGTTTGTGCTTTTTAAAATTTTCTTTTCTGTTTATGTTTGAATCAGTTTTCTGAATTTTATGTGACTTTGTTCTGATCTCGCACAAACTTCATCTTCCACCAAACTAGCAAGTCAGGTTTTTTCCCTAGTTTTACTGATGTATATTGGATGCCGTTTCTTCACAACAACAACAAAAAATAGGTAAAAGACAACTTATATTGGACAGAAGAAATTAGGGAAGTAGAAAAGGTATTGTGATTGGAAAGAACGCTCTTTTTGCTTTGGGAACTATTTATTTGTCTTGTGCCTATTTTGAACTACATCACAAGATACTGTAAATGCATTTTGTTCTTAGCAACTCAGTGTTGCTAGGGAGAACTATTTTGGGTTTTTTTTTTTTTTTTTTTTTTTTGACAGAAAAGACCCTCCCAAAGAGGTGGCAGTTTCAAGCCCAGTCTAATAGACCGTGTTGGCATGTTTTGAGTGGTTTTGACTTAAGACTTGAGTGATGTTGAATTAGCGACCCCTGAGGAGAGTAAGCTTTCCTTGCTGTGCTTCTGCATTTTATGGTGCTCATAGTAAGCTTTCTTTATTATATGCAGACATTATGTGAACTCTTCTGAAAGTGATTTGAGGATGGATTTGCCCCACATCCTTATTTATCCACTTCTCCTCCCACAGCACTTTCTTAGCTTTTGAGAAGGCTTTTGGGATTCTGTCATAGCCCTTGACAAACTGAAAATAACTTTTTTAGAGAGAGCTTTCTGCTTCTTCATCATTATGCACCTCTTTAAAAGTCAAGCATCGCTCCTGAATTTTGCATGCTGCATACCCTGCCAGAGAAAAGGAATGTCTTTTTTAGTGGTATTGCCGAAACTGTCCAGATATTACCATTATGACTTGGTAATTTTAGGCCATTTTGTTGTAATAGAGTAGTCATAATGCCACTACTGAGGTAACTAAAAATACAAGGGGAACGTATTAGTGTGTTTTCCCTTTAAAAACTCACCATCTCTTTGTCTTGCATGGCTCTTCAGTTGTGAGCACGTTCAACCTCCTTCTTGAAGGAGGTTGTCCCATTCCGTTTGACATTGTCAGCCTGCATTCTCTATTTGTCTTTGCAATGTCATTTGTTATATTCCACCTCACTTTATGCATAGTGTATTATACTATCATGGTCTGCTGACCTACAATGTTCACTACATTAAACCCACTTTTAAGAACATGTTATGTATATGTGGAAAAAAATTTGAAAAAACAAATCCAGAAAATGGGGAGGAAAGCACCCAAAAGGTCAAAACTCTAGTCCTTTCAAAAACTCCCATCCTTGTTCAGTTTTTGTAGATATGCTGAATCTGAGTCCTAGAGAATTAGGCTAGATTTTCAAATCTGTATCTGTAGGCGCTACTGTAATTTTAGAAATCTATCCTTCAGTCCCTTTAGGGTGAGATTCGTCTTCATTTGCATTGCAGCTAGAGAAGCAACATGCTGTCACAAACCTTAAATATTAATCTGTACTAATTGTATTTCTCAATATGCAAGGACTCGAAAACCCCCAGTAATGAAACTGTGGAAGATATTCAGTTAGTGTTCTACCTGCTTCTTGCATGTTGAGAGAATCTGAAAAATTCTCTCTATAATGTAATGTACTTTACAGGGAAAATATATTTCTTTGCAGATATCTATATATCCATATATAGAGTTATCGAGGTATCTATTCTATCTGTGTAGTTCATATATATGAAAATTGGTTTTGTTGCTGACAACCCATTATATCTAGTATAGCATTACTCATTTTTGTTAACTGTGTGTTATCAACTTATTTTCTGTGTCAGTAAGAAGTAATTCTTGATAGAAGTAGTCACAGAAATATTTTCAACGTGTCGGCATCCATTGCTACTTAATGATATTCATTAAACAGCTATGACTTGTGTAAATTCAATTTCTGTGTAGGTTATAGAGATTAAAATTCTATATTACACAGTGCTATGTAGCAGTTAGTCACCACAGTGGGCTCATTAAATGCAGAGATGTTTATTTGCTCTGAATTGGGTCAGAGCACATGATGAGCCAGCGTGAGGGAGTAGATCATTACTGATTGAGCATATTCCAGTATGATGGAGTAGAGGAATCCACTGCAGTACTGCTGCAAGGAGTGAGCAGAATGAGGATGTTTTGGGGATCAATATTAGTAAACCCAGGTGCAAACTGGATTTCAGGCAATTTTCTTCCATTCTGTTCTATGAAATTTAAGTATCTGCTGTTTCTGAAAGCTTTTATTTTTAAGAAAATAAATGTTTTTGAACTACCAACAGAAAGGGGATGACAGCATTATAAATATAAATGTGGACAGCGACTAAAGGAAACTTTTAAATCTAATAGAATAAAGATTCTTACAGTAACTCTCACATGTTTTGATATAAACACTTACCTAGACATAAATTTTGAAAAGCTATGGCCAGTCTGTTTAGAGAGGAGTTTGTAGATACCTGAATTTCAAAAGATATTTAACAATTGAAAGGGTTTTTTGGAATTTAACCATTCTAAGAGGTGGGGTTTTATCATCTTAGTCCTTGACTGATGCAGCAGATAATAGGATTAAATTATGTCAGAAATGTACAAGTTCTGAAATTTTGTCAGAGTTAGCGAACTGCTGTATTTACAAGGTCAGAGAAAACAAAGGATTAGACTAGGAAGAACTTTCTTTTTCAAATCTGAAATAAATATGATAGATTTCTTATTAAAATCAGTTTCTTCTTGCTGTTGAAAATGATACTGTTGTGTCTACTTCACATTTTTCTCATAGACTTCGCAAATGTTGTCTCATGTTTGCAAAATTCCTTCTATCTAAAATTTCAAAGGGATAAGGTTGTGTCTATGCTGAAACTCTACAATGTTTTCTGTGAGGTTGAGTGCTAGTTCAGTGCCCGAATGAGGCTGGGTACTGGAATTGAAATGACAACAGCTCCGTCTTAGCATGGGTTCATCTAGTTCATTCCTTACCAATAAGGGTCCTCATGCTGCTTTGCCTGAACTGATTCTAGCTTCTGAGGTAAAATACTCAAAGCAATCATAAACCTTTATGATAACTTGTAAGACTTATTGAAAGTTACTTTGGAAAAAGGTTCCAAAGTTACTTAAGAATTTACAGATGTAGGTAGAGATTTAATGCAATTCAGTCAGAATTGGTCAATCTTATTATTTTTTCTAATGTAGATATTGAAACGAAACAAAACAAAAAAATGAACAAACAACTCGGTAGGTACCTTAATTTATCCTTTAGTATTTTCATAAGCATAATCCTTGGCTTTTGAAGTATTAGGTGTTCTGATGAATGTGACATAAACTTCTCAATTACTCTGATGAAAATGAAAACTTGTGTTTCCAGGGTATTTTTAAGCTAGCTCATAGGAATGGAGCATTAAAGATCATTAAGTTAGAGAGCAGTTATTTTTGGCACATGCCGCAGCTCTTTTTTCTCATTATTTTTATCTTCCTGCTTTTCCCCAAAATACATGTCCTACTGTGTGTATTTTTTCCTGTTTGTCTTGCCAACCTGTGTAGTCTTTCCAGGTCAGTTATTGAACCTCATTCTCTCCAGTGAGTCTCCTCAGCTACCCTAGCATGTCTCCCGTGTAGGCCTCTTAAAGTTCATGCTCTGAGGCTTGGTTTGTGGGGACTGTGTTTGTTGCGTATGCGTGCGTGTAGCCTATGATGCCTTTAGTCTTTAGTGGTGGAGCAGAGCGAGTGGCAGAGGTATGTGTGAGACAGTGGCTTAGCTGGCAGTTCCCTGCTATGGAAGGAGATTTTATGGACAGCATCTTCCTCGGTAAGACTGGCATTGACCATGTTCTCCCATTGCATAACCAACGTGTCCACCTCTTGTATGGCGTGTTGTAAGCTTTGTGCTTACCTGATACGTCATGAGTCCATGACTGATTCCTCTCTGGATCCAGGAACCTGGTCTGAATGAAGAGGACTGTTCAGTTCCTTATTGAGAGTCATTTCTATTGCACACATTTATACACACAGTGCAACAAGCCAAATAAGGATGAGTTATTCCTTTGTTCTTATAGGCAGCTCTTCAAGACTTCTTTACCTACAACAGAGATTTGGATGGCAGTCCTGGCACTGCTGCCTTCTTCCAACCTTTGAAGCTGACATTTTAACTATTCAGAATGTAATTTTTTTTTTTTTTTTAAATTCCTTAACCATGCTGTTGTCAGGGAGGCTTAGAAGGCATATAGTGTCTGCAGAATATTTTCAGCAATAGATGTTAGTCTACTGCACAGTTTCATTACTAAGAATAAACTAAATTTTCATAAATCCTTTAAAACTACACTGCCTCTCCTAGTAGAAGGGCTTTTTTATCAAACTGCAGTGTCTGGTAGCATTAAAAATCTAAAATGTATTTCTACTTAAAAAAAGAAATTGTGTATACTACTGTTTGCTTAAGAGCCGTTTTTAGTATTCTTGGCTTTGTGCTTCAGTGACTGAAATCTTAGTTTTCTCTGCTGCTGTCCAGTGCCCCTTACAGTCCTGGGATTTCTTCTAGGCAGGTATGAGAAATTGCTTGGAATTGCTGGAGAGAATCAGTTGGGATGCCAAAAGTAGCATTTATGGTAAAGGAACTGGAGGTTATTAAGGAAATTGGAGCATCCTTGGTATGAGGAGAGGCTGAGAGCTTGGACTGCTCAGCTTGGAGAAAAGAAGTCTCATGGGGGATTTTATCCATGTGTCTGAATACCTGGTGGGAGAGATTGAAGGTGAGGGAGACAGATTCTTCCCATTTATGCCCAGTGAAAGAACAAGGGACAATGGACTGAAGTTAAACACACGTGGAATTGCATCAGAACACAATCCCCGCACACAGACTTTCTTACTGGGAGAGTGGTGGAACACTGGCACAGATGACCTAGGGAAATTGTGCAGTCATCGTCTTTGGAGATGGTTGAAACCCAATTGGATGCAGTCCCGGGCAACCTGCTGTAGCTGACCCTTGATTAGGCAGGGGGGTTGGGCTTGGTAAGCTTAAAACTGATTCTGCGATCTATGTGGCAGGGATTTGTTATGTAATTTTCCAGTAGGATTTTTGAGGCTTCTTAGAGCTTGCTTTTAGTGATTGGGTTGTGATGGACTTTTGTCATATTCTGTACTGTATGGTCATAGCAAGATATCTGTTGCCTTGATCTAGGAATTCTTCAAACTCTCCAAATAATCTCTCATAATTATGTTGAAATTCAACTTTTTGGAATTGTTACCATCTATATGGACTCAAGTAGCTTTAGGGAGCCTTCCACTCTGGTTATTCATTGCTTTATGGTGTGTTTAGTGTGCCTCACACAAGGATATAACAGCAGCCTGAATTGCCTTGCTTTTTCAGCAAAGGACAAGTTAGGACTGGAGAGAGTTGAGCAAATGCGGAAATTTTGTGAGTGCTCTTGGCCTGGGATAATATCTGATGAGTACTCATTTCTATGTTGTTTTTTTTTTTTTTTTAGTGTACATTTGCATGCAAGGTTCTTGATTTTTTTTTTTCTGCATATTCTCACAGGGAAGACTTACTAATGGGAATGCTTGCAAAATGCAGACTTGAAGTAGAATGTTTACTGAACATGGATTTGCAGCAGTGGTGTTGGCCAGGAATAAAATTGAAATGGTCTCTTCTACCCAGAGTTTAAATTCTTCCCTGCTTTCTCCACAAATGAAAGAGTTTGAGTCAAACATGAAATAAGCTGAGGATGACTGTTTAGTGATGAATGCCCTTTTTCCAGTGGAGTGGACTCTAGTTCTGGAATGACTGTGGACAGTGACCCAAATTCAGTGGCAGCTGAATGTAAAATAATACATGTAAAATATAGATACTACCTTTCAAATTACCTTGTGTCCCCTCTACACCTGCTGCCAGTACGTCTTTCTTGTTTTAAATCAAGGTGGGACAGCTTCAAGAGGAGGAACTTCTTTACAGTGAGGGTGACAGAGCCCTGGAACAGGCTGCCCAGGGACGTTGTGGAGTCTCCTTCTCTGGAGACATTCAAGACCCGCCTGGACGCCTTCCTGTGTGATCTCGTTTAGGTTCCTGCTCCGGCAGGGGGATTGGACTAGATGATCTTTTGAGGTCACTTCCAATCCCTCACATTCTGTGATTCTGTGTCTGCTTATACATGCTCTCTTGTGTGATAACTGGCAGCTTTTTGTGGTTCGTAGCTGCTATGCTAGAGGTGGGCACAAAGATAAACCTGCAGATCTACCCTGTATCTGACCTCTTTCTGGTCCACTGCTCTGTTGAATTAAAAAGGGCCCTGGCACTGCTTCTCCTTCAGCCTTCCTGCTGGGTCTGTTGTGAAGGAAATCAGCAGTGATGGTTTTGCAGGGGGTGGACTAGCAGCTGTGCCCTGCCATTGCCTGCCAGCCTCAGACTGTCAAGATAGGTGTGTGGTTTGCAAATCGTGACGGGGCCAGAGTTAAGCTCGGAGCTGCCCAGTTGTCAAGGCTGAGACCATTGGGATGTGCCCAGAAGCCAACCTGCATGCATGTAGGGACCTCTTACAGTTGAAAGCTTAAATACCTGGAGACTTTGAATACCTCCAAAGCTAGGTAGCAGGTGTGTGGAGGCTTAGAGTATTCTGTTTAAAACTCACATGTGGACATCTCTGTCTTTTTGGGAGTTTACGCTCGACTTTTTACTGTCACTTTCTGCAGTTGGTCTTTTCTAACATTTAGCCTAGTCTGTAAAACACTTCATGAAGAATTGTCTGGAGAATTCCTTGCATCTCTTTCCTTGTGTGTATTTCTCCTTGAAAATAAAGTCACCTTATAATTCCAAAAGAGTACAGGTCATTTGGGAGACAAAAAGCAAGCAAATTATTTCCAGATTACAGTAGTCATGTAGTTCATGCTGCTTGTTGTGCAGAATGGTAATGACTAAACAGACATGAAACAACTCTGTTTTGTTAGGCCAATAATATATTAACTAAAACATTTTTAAGTAATTCAAAACAAGATAACTCTTGACTTCTTTGACTCTTAATGGTACTGCACTGTGTTAACTGAACATTTGTCTTTCAAATGGCAGTTGATGAATACATCTCTAAATATGCCTGTAGAAATAATTGCAGTAATACTTTCATGTTAGAAGTCATTTCCCAATGGACTTTTTTTTTTTTAATCCGCATATGTGGAAAGAGAAGTTCCATAAAAAGCAAAATATCTAATTAATAGAAGACTGAAGTCATTCTCCCCTTTTGAACACATTAGTTATAGATGTACTTATTTTTGGAAGTTTTGAAATACATGTCCTGTGGCAAGATTTGACTTGAAAATGAAGTTCCCCTCCAGGCCCTGAAAAAAAATTGAATTCTTCTAAATGCAGCACCACAAAATCCCAGATGACACTGGGTACAGTGTGACAAGCAGACCATCCTGAGGTGTTTGGAAGGGCTTTAATGAAAACAAATAAAATGCTTTAGAATGCTTTTCTTCATTGTTTTAGCCCCACATCCTGTGGATAATAAAGATTCTAGTACAATAATGGGTGCTTTAATTATTGCGATTAACCATATTTTTAGCGTGGTTTTTTTTTTTCCTGTTATCTGGAATATGAAACTGAAATGAAAAAAAATTGAACTAAACTTAAAAAATGCCTGACTACGTTTGGAACAAGTTAAAGCTGACACTTTAATCTGAAATCCTGTTGCATTTCAGATTGATTTATAAGGAACTGAATGAGTACAGAATTTCATTATGATGGGTTAAGAAGAATTTGGTCTTGGCATTCTTTGAAGACCAGAATTCTTCACACCTAAGAAGCTGAGGTTTGTTGGCTGTAAATGAGCTGCTTTATAAACTAAAGTGGGCTAGCATGTTGTTCAACTTTGAGATTTGAACATGCTCCCATTCAGATGAAGAGCATCACTACCTAGATCATTCTAGATTTAAATCTCAGATCTGCCAGGGAGTTTCTCTACAGAGACAAATGAAGGATTTTTTTTTTTTTTCCTTTTAATCCTTAACTAATGTTTCTTTGTACAAAGGAGTCGAAACAATTTAAATTTTTTTCTGTGGGAAGAAGTCAGCCATATTTTTACCTATGTCAACACATCAAATCCAAGGCAGTTCTAAACACAGTGTTGCAAGGTGTAAATAGCAATTTTTCACCTTTGAAGAAACTCCTGCCAGAAATGACAGTCTATTTATAGTATAAGGATCCAACTTTCTGGTTTAACATGCAGTATACTGAGCTGTAGTGCTCTTCAGGGACCATTACTGTCTCCCACTTTTAGATCTGTCTCAAAATACAAGCTGCAGACCTTTTATATATCTGTGGGTTAACAATTTAGAGTAATAATTAAGGTCCAGAATCTTTGAGGATACGAGCTCAGTGTTGATTTTGAAGACACTGGAAATACAAATGGAAATGCTACTTTAAAAATGTTACTTTAAAATGACATCCAAGTGTGTCCCAACAGCTACAGTCAGTACGGTATTTGTTACCCTGTTCTTTTTTAAAGGCTGTTTGTCTGTACCAAAAGAATTCTTGTGGTTGAGATGTATATTTTGGGGAAGTTTAGGAGCAAAGGTTATTTCTTCAGGATACGCGAGTAAATGAATCCAAAATACTCATGGGATGTGGGTTGCATGAAACTTGTCCTCTGACACAACCCTTGATCTGTGAGCTTTTATTTCTGGACTGTGTCACGTATGTGAAAAGATACAAATATATATAATTTTTTAAATTCCTTATGAAGAGGTTACACTTAGTGATCTCGTGCATATCCCATGCTATTAACATAATCTTAATTTATTTGTCAGAATGGCTGTTTCAAAATCCACCGAGGAGTAAGGCATTTTTCTCTTTCTTGGATCTCTAATTTAGATATTAATCCAGAATTGCCACCTTTTCAGACAAGTCTTACTTCTATTAGGTTGTCTTCTTTCAAGTACAACTTGCATACAGATCACTTAGTGCTTATCATGCATTTCCTGACTAGGACATACAATCATTAGAGGGCTAAAAGCGATCACTTTGGATTGCAGAAATCTATTTTCTCCTTTGATTAAAAATGTGTCTTGCTCTTATTTGCCTTGACTTTGAAGTATATTTTAGTCTGGTTTCCTTTTAGACATGTCAAAGATCATGGGTTTTGTTTTGCTAAAAGATGGCCTCTGGCATATTGGAGGGATTAGTGCTTTGCTTTCTATTTTCTGTAAAGGACTTTCTTTTTAGCCAGAGGCTCACTAGTCCTTTTCAACATTTGACAGGCACCTATGCAACAAGGACCAAGTATGGATCAGACTAGTGTTTAGCATCACAACAGAGGAGAAAGGGAGAACGATAATTTTAAAATAGTACAATCACACAGCTCAATAATACCCTGCATACTTTTTTTAAAGGCCATATTCTGCCTCGTTTGAGCACTACACGTGGAGAGTACTACAGTGCTCAAACCTTTCTGCAGTGCTCCCGGGGATGCTGACTCTTTTTTTAGGAATCTTTGTGAAATTGATCAACACTACATTACTTCCTTGTCCTTCACTGGAGGCTCTGTCCTTGGCATACCTAAAGAAAGGAACACAAATCTTTTGAGGCAAATGAATCTTAAAGGATGTTCAGTTAGACAGTTGAGCAATAGCTTTACTTGCAAATCTAACTACTGTCAGTCTTTTATTTTGTGAGTTACTTTTAATATAGCTCCCTACTGCATCTCGTGCTGGCACCTTCGTCATGATTGCCTTTACTATGTAACATTTTCATTTACAGAAGAAATGAATAGTTTTATTTACTAGCAGTGTCTCATGGGTAACAGGGCTATGGCTACTTAGTTGATTAGCTTATAATTAATTAGAGAGCTGGTTCCAGAAAAGTCTGTGTGAAAGGGACATTCTTATTACAGCTTCTAAAACTGCAGTATGGTTTAGATGTATTCAGGTCCATGTTAACATTAGCTAGCTTGAGTGGTAATAGCAACATATTTGTGAGACCCTGAAGTCTTGTCCAGGCTGCACAACATGCTGAAGGAGCAGGGTGGATCGACCCCTATGGAAGTCCGGGCTCCTGTAGCTGGACTTCTACCCAGAAGCTGGAGCAGCTCACTTATAGCTGCTCAAAGCAGCTGAACTGCAGTGAAGAAACACCCTAAAAGGCTTCAGTTTTTTAGAGTTCTTTCTGAAGCTTGCTGTCTGCTCTAGTTGCTGGACTCTGTGTTGCTTTGATTGCCTTCCTTTATTTTGCAAGGGAAGCTTTGTTCCTCACCAAGCCTGCAAGTATGTTGTAAAGATGTATATGATGACATGGATTTGGAGTAAGGCTAAGCAACAGCTGAATTTTCTTTGCATATTAGAGAAAAAGACTGTCTCTACAGTGTTGTAAAGTAATACTGCACACAGAGGATCAAAACCATGTAATGGTTCACTTGACAACTGGTAAAGCAGTGTATAAATGCTTCTGTCAAAGGAAGAAATGTATGCTTTTATAATAAAAACAGATGTGGCAGCCTGAAAAATTTGAGAGAGACTTGGCACTTTTGTTTCTTTTCATCTTCTTGTGGATGAAGATGAAATTATAAATGAATTATGGATATATTTTTGTGTATTTAATTTATTTCTGAAGAGATGGACAAAGTTAGGAACCAGCAGAATATATTTTATTTATAAAATCTGAAAGAAATTGTTACAGATTCTAGATATTTGCTGCAAACTTATAGTATAAAGAAATTAATAGTTAAAAGAAAAAGGGAAGTATGTATACTGTTTGCTATTCTTCTAATTCTTCAGCTGGTACTTAAACTTGTAACCACTCTATTTTTGGCATAGTGGGAAATCTCTGAAAGAACTTAGAGCAAGTTTACTTCTTTATTAGATATGTGATATGGCAATATTGGGGAAAGGTGAAGGAGGAAATGGTATTTAGCTGTCTTTCCAGGAGTTTTAGACCCTTTTAGGCTATTCTGAAATACCAACAATACCAAAATAAATTACAGCCTTGGAACAGCAGTATCAAAATCCATTTTTATATTAATATATTTTGGAGTGTAGTAAAGTATAGCAAGTTTTTGTAAGACTTCAAGCTTCCAACCCACCCCATTTCTCTCACCAGAGAGCTGAATTAATCTTCAGGTCAGAGCATAAATACCATTAATAGGCTGTGCCATAAACAGAATAGTTTTGGACGGAAGGTAAAGAGAATAATTGAGAATCTAAAGCAACAGCTTTGCTTTGCTGTAGCTAGACTACTGCAGCATCTCAGAAAAACAGAGTTGTCTCTGCTGTTAGAGCCACAGTGTACTCAGTAAAGAAATGCAATCTTTTTTGGAAGAATTAAATTTTTATAACTAAATAAAGCACCTCATGAAGAAGATACACGGAGACACTTAATTTCTCGGATATAGTTTCAAAAATAAAAGGCGTTTACAAACATTGATCAAGAGCAGTTTGCTTCATAGCTTAAGGAACCAGGAGTTATGAGCAAAGCTAGAAATGCACTTCTGTGGCCTCTTTGCTGTTGTGTAGCTTAAGTCCAGAGCACAGAGATGGCAGGAGTCAGTTATACACAATTGAAAATAAAGCTGGAGGAGCATGATTGTTAGCAGTGAATGTGCTGGAACAGATCATCTAATGTTAGCAATGGATTAATGCACTACCACAATGTAAATTGCACTGAATGAATGGTTGACACACATGACCATGCATTCCCTTCTGCAGTGGAAGTGTTGTGCTGGTGAGCTGTACGTTGATCCAGTCGGCCACTTTCCTGAGTCTCTTGCTTCTATCGTACTTAGACTCTATAAATAACTGGGATTGTCCAGGCTGAATAGCAGAGCTGCAATATGAAATAGGCCTGTTCTAACATGCCAGAAGAATTGAAACCCGTGCTCAGGAAATGGCTATTGTTGCTGCTGGTAATGGCAATGCAAAGTTACAGACTAAGCCTTTGGATTTATTTTGCCTTCTTGGAGAAAGCAGAAGGATGCAGTTTGAAAGTGCTCTACTGAATGCTCTAGTCCAGCATGAGGCTTTCAGTAAAACACAAAAGAGACAAAACTTAAAATTTCTTTAGTACTGCAAAACCCAGAGCGGGCAGAACTTAATCTGAATTAGATAACTTCTGATTTTCTCAGTGTTAAGGCTAACCAGATTTATCACTTCATATGCAAATAGGACGATGAGTGCAGCTGGCATCTCAACTCCTGGGCATGATCGCTTATCCCTATCCTCCATCAGCATACAGCATTTTCCCCCAGCAGCACTCATGCGTATCAACGATTCCTAAATAATCATATTCTTTAAGCTGCAAATTAAGTAGGTAATGACTGATGTTTTTCTGGACAGCATATTGCTATATTACGAGTACTGTGGATTTTTTCCCCCCCAAACCTATATTTGCAGAGATGTCATAGAGATATCTTTCCTTATGCTTCATCTGATAAGACTTCCCTGTCATCTCTTCCTTCTTGGACTGTTGGTAGAAATTTTCTTTCCACTGTTTATTACAGGCATCCCCTGAAGGACACTAATTATATTATGTATGTGCATTTCCTTGAGATATAACTAGGTTACTTTAGCAACCAGCTGTACAATCCAGAGAACAGATATGTATTCTATTTTTATACAAGCTTCTCATCTGCAGAGACAGGAATGGTGATCTTGGACCTCTTCTTAGGTAAAAATCTGTGGATCTCTAATTATTTGTATACGTGGTCCAAATGTAGTCTTCTATTCTGTAGAGATTCTTTTCATTGCAGAGTTTACCTGAGTCTGAGCAGCTCTTTTAGTCGTTACTGTTAATGAGTGTCCCTCATAATACGTACATGTTTCATGCCTATATAACTGTACCCTCATTTTGCAATAATGTGGATATTATAATTTTTGTGTCCCCATCATTTGATATTTAGTGTTGTACAGTCAATTTTACTGTGAGTCCGAATTGCAAATTGTTGTGGGAGTAACTTCTCTGTTCTTTTGGTCCCTAGGTAGAGGTGT
>NW_010306973.1:6175-15102 GCF_000700745.2 Antrostomus carolinensis | reverse complement strand
CTGCTGACACATCAATAGGACAACTAATTAGTAGTATTTATGATAAACCAATTAATAATATTTATTACTGCGCACTAGCTGGAGGAGTGCTCATTAACACCAGGCTGTACTAATACCGGTCCTCAAAGGTCTCTCATTTGCTTTCAGGCAAGTTTTGGCAGGTAGGGAACACATGGTTGTCCTGTTCTCACCCTCTCACAGTTGCATTTTATGCTCATGATTCAAAAGGATGGATAGTGCTTTCCTGTATGTTCTGAAGCTGGATTATTCCTAAGGCTTTATGTGTGCCTGGCTGAAGGTATTCTTTTAAACAAGCTTGGTTAGTGCTGTGGGCAGTGGAGGCAGAAGCACCTTCTTCTCTTTTGCCTCCACCCAGGGTGGAGGAAAGGAGGCTGTGTACTGTTTAGTGTCCTGCACGTAGCACAGATCTGTATGTAGTGTACTTTTAGTTAATCTGTCCTTTTGCCCACTAAGGAATAACTGCACCTCAGTTAATTAGTCTGTCAAGACAGACCATACATTATTATTTATAAACTAAGTTGCTTTGGGATAATGATGCTGCTGCAGTGCCATTGAAATGGAAAAAAAAATTAAATGCTATGTTTACATATATGTGTATGTGAGACACACAGGATTCTCCCATGCCCCTTGTCTTCAGATACTACTAATTTTCTGTTCTGAGTAGTCCATAGTCTGGGAAGATATTCACCAATGTGCTGTAATTTCCCTCCCTAACAAAAATAAACATTGCAATTTCAATACCATTTCCCAATTTTTGGGCTAGACCTTGGTTTCCTTCCCAAACAACTCTGTGAACTCTGAGCTGAGGATGTCTCTCTTTTCAGTCCCACGTCATTTGTTCCAGCTACTGGATCTTTTTCAGTTCTGGGAGATGCTGCATCTCCCTGTTTCTCGACCAGACTAATTTCCTTTGGCTCCACTGGGCTTAGTGCTTGGAGCAGCGCTGAATGCCTCGTCAGAATAGTTTCAGGGAAGGTGGATGATGAATTTCCAGACTATTTCTGTTTTCTGGTTTTTGCTTTGCTTTGTTCTCCCCCTTTTTATTGTTATATATTGTGATTTTTAGTCTTTCTGTGCTCTGTTCCTCCATATAGATAATGTTTTCAGAAAATTCTGCCTGATCCCATTAATTCGGTCACTGAAACCATGAAGCCAGATTCCAGAGAGTTTAAGCATAGTCCAGTGTTGAGGAAACTAGCCACACGCAGGCACACAGAAGGATGAAGAGCACAGCCAGCATGTTAGTGCAGCACAGAGAACAGTGAAATATTGAATGTGGCAGGACTTGAGAATCAAATGTCTACTTGTGTGGTTTGCATTTCCAGCACACGTGGTTTGTGTGCATTGTAGTGGTACAGGAATGTACAGGCCAATGTACAGGCATGACTGATGGAGAAGGAGCACTTTTTCACTGTGATTCATAATAATGATATCATAGTTTTAATAGCAGAACAACAGGAGTAACGGAGAGGAAATAACAATAGTCTCTTTGCTTTTGTTCTTTAGAAAGTAAGTGTTGAAGGATAATATTGATTAAATGAAGCCTGTTTTAAGGCATTTTAAATGGTAAGACAATTTTATATGTAGACCACAAATTTTGCAAAATGTTTAAGTATTTATAAATATATTCTAGAGCAATTCTGTTTCCTTGGAGCTTTCCATCTTGCTCTACACATCATGATTACTTTGTTGTCTTTCCTCCTTTTTCTTTGCTTAATACGTAGAGAAGTTGTTTCTTCCTGCCATCTTTTTTCGTTGTTTGTATAAAAGCATAAATTATTCCTAATGCAGTTCTTCCTTAAGCATTCATTGTACACTGATAGGCTTAGCAGAGATGGGATCACCAGGGGAATGGGTGACTCAGAGTTTTACACGCTGAGTCAACAGTGACAATGAGTAGATTCATATACTTTTGGCATGTAAGTACTAGCTGTCACTTCTATTCGCTGGGTTTTGTTGGTGATATTTTCCAGATTTAATTCAAGCAGAGTGGAGTATTAAAATGTAATGTGACCTATGTCTATGGTCTACTTGGGCGTAGGTTCTGATGGAAAGTGCATTGATGATGTTACCTGCTTTCACTGAGTTCTGTTTGCAGTTAAGAAAACAGCCTCAGAGTGCCTTTCGTGTTCGTATTTTCCTCAGTTTCTTTTTGAGTAGTATGTCAATAATACCCAACATATGTATTTAAATATATAACATATAGCTGGTGTTTAACTTTCACAGCCATGTAATGTTTCACTTTGTCCACAGAGTGTTGACTGTTTCTTTGAGAAGACCTAAGATTTTCAGAGACACTGCTAGTAAAATAGTTTGAAGGGCGATAATGCAGTGTGGGGCTGTGGAACTTGCCAGCCTGTGAACCAGATATAACAAACTCCTGTTCTTTGGCATCAGATTAAAAGTAGTCTTATGTTTTGTGGAACATTTCAGTTGGACTGGTTTTAAGGGAAGTGATGCACTGTGGCTCAAACTGACAAATTCTGTGTCACACCAAATCTTTACTTCTCTGCCAGTGACAACCTTATTGACTATCCTCTGACTGAAAGGGTACTTGTGAATATTAGTAGCCAAAGTCACAATAGAGACAAATAACTCTGATATCAAAGGAGATGCAGGTTTTATTTTATTTCATCTATCCTGCACTAGAGTCTCACAAAGACTTGTGATACTTTGTGCTGATTCTCCCTATTGGAGATAACACGGATGAATTATCTTCATGTCAACTCTACTCAGTGAAATTCAAGATCATGTTGCTAAGCTGCCTTTTTACAGGAAAGTGATCTGACTGGATTTCCCTACTATCGCAGAAATTAATTGTCTCTTATACTCAGATATCACCAAGGTGGTGACCACTCAGTGCAAATCTTCTTCCTATTGTTAAAGGCTTATGAATAGGATAAATCCTATGCTCTTGGCTGCTGAAAGAATTAGTCATGTCTAGTTAATGTATTTGAGACATTTCACAAGTGAATCAAACTGTTATTTGTGGGGGATTTATCTCCATTCATCATTTTTACAGGAGTTCAGCTGTAGGGTTCCTACCTCCGTCATTGGTGAGCTTTTTTGGGGATTTACTTTCAGTTTTTTAAGCTTCTGTCTCTTACTGGTTTTCCCTTCTGGTGTGTCCCTGTCACCTGTGGAGGTCCGTTGAATCGTGAGCTGTCTAGCCTTCCTTTGTGGTGGGTGTGAAAAATTTGTATCTGAAATATATCTGTCAGCATTCCAGCTTCTGGGAGTGAACATGAGCTCTCTTGCTTTTCCTCTGAAACTGTGCTTTACTGTGCTATATTCTAAAAACATGATTATGGAGTGGAACATTTAAGGATTGCATGGTGGCATAAGATCAGGGTTTGTGGAGGGGAAATAGCTGTATCTGGAAACTCCAACTATCTGATGCTACATCTGTGGTCAGCTTTAGAGAGGATATAGTTCAAATAAGCAGGTGTCTGCCCAACCTTTTGTGCTTTGGTAACTACTTTTAAATAAATCTACTCATAAAATTCTTCAGGTCATATGGAGTAGTGCTAATATTTAGAGTTATTTCAATAATGTGGTGAGCCTTAGTAGCAAGGAGTTGCTGGCGACTTGCTATTTGAGTCTGGTGCTGTTATATCAGCTGTTTCATAAAAACTTTATCATGCACAAACTTTTATCCCATTTTCACCACCAAATTATGATATGGTCAGTTTGAGACTGTCTATCAAGAGATTGGCAATTTGGTCTAAAGCAAAAACTTCAAAATATTCAGTGAAGGTTAGATTTAATTGTTTCCTTGTTCCCTTTTAACTGTTACGGAAGATTGGTAAAAAGCTTCAGCCAGTTTTCCTTTTGTTTCCTCAAGCAGCAGGTCCAAGCCCAAAGGAGGAAAAAAAAAGTATAAACTGAGCTGAGCCGGCCTTTTGTATGTATCAGAGCTTTCCTTGCCTTGGTTTCTCATCAGACGAGGTTTGCTTGCTGTGAGGATAATCTGACTCACCTTTTAAAATGTTAAAGGCCAGCTGCACTTGAGGAAACCTTCAGTTGGCAGTGTCTCCTTGAAAATGTCTTCAGCTCTTTCTTGACAATAAGCCTTTCTGAAACTGGAGGCTTAGTTTTTTGGTTTTATTTTTTCTTCCCTCAGGCTTCTCAGATCCCAGTGTAGTTTGATGCGGTGCAGAAAACACTGGGTAGATCCTGTCACAGTATTCACAGTTGCATATTCCTAATTGAAGAATGTAAGGTGAATAGGTTTAGCTTTTGAGCAATGCATGCCTCATTAGTCCACATCCCTTCCACAGAGCAGCTAATGGTGCATTTGTTTCTTTCCTTCTTCTTTTCTTTTTCCTGTGATGCTTTCATCCTTTCAGTTAGAAGGCATGTGGTGTATTAGTGTAAAGAGTGAACTCGGTCACCTGCATGACTGTGAGCCCAGGATAAAAATGAATTTTTAAACAAGAACTGAATTTCTCTATATTTATTAGGTAGAATGAGTTTTAAAAATGATGTCATATAGCCAGAATACAATTATTCTTCTCATTTGTATGCCAGTCACTGACAAAAGAATTGGTTATTTGCTGTCTACTTTTAGTTATGTAGATTTTTACTTGATGATTCTACTAAGTTCTACTTAATTCTATTAAAAAGGTCATAATCTAATGTCAGAGTATATAAACTAACCTGATCACTGATAGCATTTAACTTGTTTAAAATATATTTAAAATGGTCTTGTACTGTGAAAATTGTCAGACAAGAGATGATCACGTTAGGCTGCTAAGAGAGATTTTTGTGGCAAATTAAGGAAGTGCTTATGTAAAATTACCTACTATTGCAGCGTGTGTAAGGGTGTGTGTATGCGCACGCACGTTCATATACTGGAGCTGATGAGCCTCTGGCAGGGAGCTTTGCAGAAGCTGCAAGTATTTTTAGTGGAAATCTCAGCTCAGTTCTGTAGCATGTGACTTCCTATTTCTGTAAGTTACTTCCAAGGGACTTCCTCTGTTAAATCGGCTTGTCTCTAGAGATTTAATCTGGAGCCGGAGTGTAGTCCGCTTTGTCCTGTGCCTGTGACAGCATTTTCCCAGAGTTTTCTTTCGAGTTTTTTATTTTTATTTTGTACTGTCTCCAGCATGCAAGGATCTAGTGGCTGCTACCCGTGATCGGAAGCTGAACACGTTTATACAAGTCTCGGTGGTGCATCCAGCAGAGCACATTTTGACGAGATATTCAAGCACTGAAATCGTGGAGGTGAGAGTCTTTCTTGTTCAATTAACATGTTGATTGCTCATTTCTTCCTTAGAAAGTGAATGAGAAATAAAACAAGTTAGTGCATAGTCTTAGGTAAGACAAGCACACTCTGGCAGTTAGGAAAGCATACTTAAGAGTGTTCTGTAGTTCTTGGCATTTAACCAGGATAAACAGTTAGAAATGAACTTGGCTTTTCATGAAAGCTCGGTTGTTCCAAGTAGAAGCATAGAGAATATTCTTGTTCTCCAGATGTAGGTCTAGAATGAAACAGGAAAAAGTTGCTCTCATGAAAGGAGAAGGCAATGCAAAGTAAAACTAAATTGAGAGTACAGTGGGTTTGTAAAGTATTTTTAAATTACAGAAGAACATAGGTGTTTTATATGGTCTGTTAGCCTGTCTTGTTCCTTGTTCTATGTTTTCCATTGGAAAGTTGATGCTTTTGCAATTTGAAAAATATTAGCCTACTTCTATAATTAGGGAAAAGAGTGTGTATGTAATGTCTGTGATTTTATATAAAATAATTAGAAACTTGCATCAGATATTACAGCATAAGTTGTCTGAGGCAGCTTTGCTAGTCTTCACTTTGCCCCATAAGCAAAACCAGCAGAAACAGCACAAATCGTTCACAGAGAAAATTAAGTGTGAGCGGGCAATGTAGGTGTAACTTGCTTAACTTACTGGAGAGACTCATTAAGAACAGGGAAGTCTTGCTGTAAACACATGCATGATTTTACTGAAGGTTTGTTTTAACTGTTAAATACAATGAGAATATTTCATGAGCTCTTTGCGTGATCAGTTTCAGCTAACTACTAATTAAATTGCTCTAGTTTCAGCCATTAACCATCCTGAAACTGTTTAATTCAAATATCTTGTATTTGATTGGGATGTTTCATTGGAGACAGTCTGGAATGATGTAGTGCAGAAGATAGAATAGTTGTGGTTTGTTTTGGGGTTTGGTTTTTTTTGTGTGTTTGGTTGGGGTTTTGGGGGGTTTTTGTTTGTTTTTTAAATAGAAGTTGATGCATTTCCTAACACAACATCCTAGATCTGTATAAATCCCTGAATTTGTTGTGTCAAGGCTCTCAGCTTCATAGTCAAGCTTTGGGGGAGGGGAAGGCAAGGACACAAAAAAGTTATTTTCTTCAAGAGAAATTACATTTATCATGCAAAATCCTTTAATTTACTTAGTAGAAAATTTAAGGATACTAGCCGGGTAATCTTTGGAAATCAAGTATAATTAAACATTAAGAAATTATAAATAGCATTTTATATGATTTATTTGTTTGTATATCTGAAGCTATGATATAGTTACTTCTGTGTACAACTTTTAGATGGAATCATAATGTTACAAAGCACAGGAATGTTATCTTATTCCAGTACTGCCTAAAGGAGAGGTATTGTAATCCTCTCCTCACAAATCAGTATCCTTAATGTAACACAGGGAGTATCTATTACATTTCTATAGACATTTTATTGTCACTTAATGGAGGTCTCTCTTTTTGTGTGTGTGTGTGCATAAGTTTTATCTTCAGTTCATTTAAATTAATATGAAATGGTGGTACTTTCAGAAAGTATCATGGGAATAACAAAGGGATTGTTTATTACAGGTTGTATTCCAGATACTGATACCTACTGGCTGAGCTGCTCAAAGACGCGTTGCTAGACTCTGTTTCAGAAGCACTTAATATCTTTTCCAGTTAAAAACATTCCAGAAACTTTTTTGAAACTTTCCTAACAAAGTTTTACAGTTGTCTGATTTTCTTAGCTGTTCACATCTCTCTGCTGTGCAAAGCTAACTTCTTTTAAAGAGCCCACAGTTTCCGTACATCCATAATGGCACACTATACATTGCACAGCTGCGACCTTACTGAATGTTTGCTCATGTTACACAGGGCACAAGAGATCCACTGTTTTTGACTGGTGTGACATTCCCACCAGAATACCCCATCTATGAGGAGACTAAAATAAAACTAACAGTCTACGATGTCAAAGATAAATCTCAAGACACGGTAAGTGCTTTGCTTTGTTTCTTGTGTAAATCTTGCTGAGGATGAAGTTTCTCGCCATGTTGTTCTTTGGCTCTCTTTAGCAAGTTTGCAAATTGGGGGAATAGGTTTGTGTAGAATTGGTTTTGCTTTTCTCTTATATCTGAAACACACTTTATTTTTTGTTGTTACGTTAGAGAACTGAGAAAGAGAACTATGCACGTAAGATGGACCCTTTGCTATTGTTTAATTGGTTACATGAATCAGCACAGGTATTCCTGGCAAATAAAAGATTACTCCTATCTGCTTTTTAATGGCAGAAAACATATGGAATAGACTGAGATAACACCACTATGAATAACTTTTCAGAAATACGTTTCTGATAGTATTTTACTTCTATACCCAAACCAGAATGATAATGGAGCCTGTATGTTTAAGATAATCATATTTTATTTTTATCTCTTGCGTGGTGATACCCACAGCTCTCCTGTGGCTGCTGCTATTAATGATTTGTAAGGGTCCAAAATCTTCTATGGCACTGCTAAAGGTGAATCATTTCAGGTTCCAGTGTTGTACATTTTTTGGTTACTCTGTCAGCTTCTTATGCTGAGAAACAGTTACTCACCTGAGATGACATATAGAGGTGAGTGGGACTGTTTGAGTGATTTAACTGCCAGCTATAGACCTTGAGTGCCATTTTTTGTGCTCCAGGTGATCTAAGACAGCCTTATAGAGCTAGAAAATATCATAGGAGCTATGGGAGACCTGTGGTTTTCTTCTGTGGCAGCTGATAGTTTTCTCTTGGGCATCAAAAATGGCCCTTGACAGCTGTATTTAATTAGCTGAATTGATCTTTACATATCTGTAATTGGCACCCAGTATGATTAAAGACTGTTCAAGCTCATGTCGTGACTATATATGTGTTCATTGTTCATAAGAAGGAAATTAAAGGCATAACTGACAACTTGAGACTGTCTTTGAACTGCTTATATAAGTTATACGTTTAGAGGGCTTCTAATTTTTTTCAGGTAGAAGATAATTTATATATTTGTTCAAATTTTGGACCTTTGTGAGCAAACAGGTTGGCTCTGTCTCCTGACTGTGCTCTTTAATGGGAATGTGTAGAATATTTTAGGCATAGAATCTGGATTTCTTTCAGTTTATAGGCAAAGGTCTTTTTTTTCTGTTTAAGAATAACCTGAGAATGGGCACATACACACATTTTCACAACGTGTATGTTTTAATTTTTCGTTATGGTTTAGACTACAGATGCTTAAAATGGGATCTGCTGTTTATTCAATAGAGTTGTCACCCGTGGACAGATACAGAAATTGAGTGAAAGGAGTTTGACTTTGTCCCTTCCAGTTTCTATTGTGACTGACAGATGATGGAAAATAATATCCTGTCTGTAAGCGAAGAAAGTGGACTTGATTCATAGAGCTGTCCCTGTACTGCTGCTCTTCTGGTTGCAGACCTCTGTACTGCCTCTTACACAGGACAAGGTCTAGCCTGGGGAATTAATATAATTTGATAAGCTTTTGCAAACTTTTAAGAACTTTTTATAACCGTTCCTTACAATTGTAGTACAGGACTAGAGTCTCTCCCAGAGAATATTATTTAATTTAGCACGTAAGTCACAAGGGAGAATACCTTTCTCTTTTGTCATAGCAGTTGTGTAGTTCCTATGTAAAACAT
>NW_010306973.1:0-6145 GCF_000700745.2 Antrostomus carolinensis | reverse complement strand
TTAGTCCCATCTCTGGTTTACATATATTTAGTCTCTTTTAATATTCAACCATTTTCAAACTGGATGTAGTTAAGAAAAAATTAAATAAGCTGTAGGATTTAAATCAAGGTAGATTACAGCATGTGCAAATGGGGCCACCCAGGTTGCGACTTCATTTGTGGCAATATTCAGCCTTCTGTTTATGTCCTAGAGTATCAGTGATGATAAAAGTAATGGCTTGACTTTCTTTCCCATGAACTGGAAACCATCACACTTCTCTGTTAATTCAGGTGACTTTTTTGAGTCTGTAGGTGTATATGGATTCATTAAAGTCATATTTAAGTGAGCTGTATCTTGGTACCGTTACCAGCATAGCTGCAGCTGCACAGACCTCAGTGCTTCCTCCGTGACCCAAGAAGTGGGATGTGTCGTGCTGGCAGTAAGCCTGTTCCAAGTGCTGTGGCTTCACAGTTCTGACTATCCAGGCTACGATAAAGCTGGCTTTCTCGTTCCTCAAAAACTGCTGCCACAGCTTATGGCTGCAACATGCAGCTCCACCGTTGCCCCAGACAGGTAATCCAGTTGGGGGTGGAGGGGAATGCAAGGCTGTTAGATATGCTCTGCTCTTCTAGGCCGTGCTTCCAGACCAGTCACCAGCTCATGCAAGAGAGCTTTTTTGGCAGAATAAACCTTGGATCTGACTGGAAAATATTTTGCAGAAATTGGGCAAAAAGCTACAGTAATAAGAAATCCCATGACATCAGGGCTATGCTACTCCTGGTTACTTCGGTTAAACAGTTCAAAGGAGCTAATATCCCTGTCACAAATATATACTTATTCTTTTCTTATTTCTCTTGTAATTAGAATGAAACTAAAGGAAATGAATTCTGTGCATTAGTTAAACTCAGCAGGATTTTGCTGCCACAAATAGAAGACTGTAGAGAAGGCAGAGAAAGGGCAGTGGGTACATCCAAGGGTAAAAGCATTTGCTTGTTTTGTTGCCTAAACCTGCCTCTGTCAATACAAGAGAATTAGGTCTCTTTTTTCAAGCCCAGTGGATTTTTACTATAATACCAAAATAATTAGATACTGCTCGGTTTGTGCACACAGGTCATAGTGCTGATGTGAAAGGGGATGCTCCTCAGTGAGAGACAACCAGAATTCTTTTTGGCACTGCTGACATGCTACTTGTGCTGCTCTTTTTAAAAAGATTTTAAAATAACCATGCAATGCTTGCATTCCTGCACCAGAAAGCAGATAGTTAACTTCACTCTTGCCTGTCATTTAACTTACATTATATAAGAAGTGTAGTTTAATTATATAAAAGTACTGTGAAGCTGGTATCACATTCACTGTATTTGACACACTGAATGTTCTTAAGTGCACTTTTCACTCTTTATGCGTCTCTCTCTGATGTTAATCATAATTGTCTTGGCTGTGTCAGCCTTTCTGTAATTGAGGCTTTTTAATATAATGAAACACAATATTTTTGTTTTGTCTAGTCTTTCTAAATTAGGGTGATTGGTTACTGTAATTTTTCATGTAAATAGAAACAGTTCATAAAGACTATGCTATTCCTACTTTATTTTGATATAGTTGGAATAAAGAAGTTAGAGTGTGTTTATGTAATATAGTTTAAATTTATCCAGTGAAGCCATGCATAAAAAGTAGTGGGTAATGCCGTATTCTGAAAAATGTACAGTGACATCTGTTTCTACATCACAAAGATTTTCTTTCCATATTACCATGAGGAAAATTATGTTTCACTGGCTTGAGCTGTGCTTTTTTAAGATTTTAGATAGTTGGGGTTTGTTGTAATGCTGGGGCTGCACCTGCTGTTTAAGTCATCGTCCAAGAAAATCAAAATTAGAGGCTCATACTCTGTTAACATATTACCTCTGTACCACTTTTGCACAGCCATAACCTTCTTACCTTTCCTATAGACATGCAGATTTGCCCAGTTTGGTCTAGCAAGCTTTAAAGCTGAACCCAAATTAATTCTCTTTGAAAATACTGCTTAGCACATCAGGTACCACTGCCGCATGTCAGACCCGCAGAAAGGATAAAATAGGTGTATTTGTGTTACTTTTAGAGGAGGAAATGCCTAGTGACTAATTTGGGAGGCAGCAGTGTTTCTGTTCTGTGTTTGGAACATATATACTTGTGTCCTGCAGCAAGTGTTCTGAACTTCATTGTGTAGAGCAGTGTGACTATATTTTTAGGCAAGTACTGTAACATTTAGCTATGGTGAGGCTTTTGTTTGCTTGTTTTCCAAGACCAGTTCTTCTTTTGCCGCATCTACATCTAATTTGAGTTGGTTTAATGCAGTTATACCTGCAGCTTAAATTCTCACTACACGGACTTTTCTATCTGTAAAGTGGGTTTGAAAATGCATCTTGTATGATGGGATTTTGTTTGTTTTAACGCAACAAGATCTTGAGGTAAACACTGTTGTAATGTTCTGGTATGACATGCAGTGAGTCGGGCCACTTCCTTTTCATCCACACGTGGAGAAGTGCTGGAAGCAGAGGACAGGAGCAACTTTCTGTATCTGGTGACAACTTTGTCTATCTGGTGACAACTTTGTGTATCTGGTCTCTGCATTACCCCTTCAGATTCCCCTTACCTTTAGGAGGAGATGGAAACCACGAAGCTTGAGAAAAGTCTTCAACAGCAGAGACTTCATATACCAACTAGGGTTAGAGACTCAACAGATGCTTTTGCTGTTTATCTTAAAGGCCAGCAGGTAGATATAATCTCCTTTGGATGGATATAACTACTGGAATTCATATGCGATTATTGACGATATAAATAACCACTCTAATGCTGTCTCCTGAGAGCAAGGAGAAACCGGACATACACAAGGCAGTCAAAATATTACTACGCATTTTACAGTCTTGTCTTGCATTTGTTACTTCACAAATTTTCTCATAGTCACTGAGAATAAAATTAGATTGATTTGATAATTTCAAGAGTAGTAGGGATAGAAGTGTAGTTTTAGATAAGGGAACATACTTTATAAAGTGACAATTTTAGATTATTTAGGCTTCAAATTCCATATCTCTTAACTGTTGAGGTTGGAATCTTCTATTAAACTTGCTCACTATGAATGAAAACTTGCAAAAGGTTTTTCTTTGTGTGTTTCTTGATATTGCAAGTATTAAAATGGAATCACACTGGGATGAGTGGGAAATGAAGGCTGTCTGTCATGAAAGAGGCATTTTGGGTTCAGTTGTGAAGCCAAATCTGAAGTGACAGCATTGTGCATTCCCTCATGGACATGGATCTGTATCACCAAACCACCCCAGAATTTAGTGTGGTTTGCCATATCTGCTGAAGAGGCCCGTGGCTTGAGCATTAGGAACGCTGCAGAGCAGGATGCGAGATGCATTAGCAGAGAGAAATGTGAAAGCTTGCACATCACCTGCCTGCACTCTGCCTCCACTTGGAGGGCTCTTAGTCCCTCACTCCTGTGAACACTAAAACTTCTGAAGCTGTTTATCTTCAAAACTTGAAGTGGTGTTGAAAGTGCTCTACTTTGTTTAAAGAAAAAGCACTTTAAATTCTCCTTTTTCTCAGTTCTGTTCACTGTCATCTCTGCAGGATTTGTAGAGAAATGTTGCCTTAAATTAGAAACTCTATCTCATTCTTCTTACTGCGGTCCTACCCACAGAAATACTTGCAATAAAGCTTTAGATATTCATGTTTCTTTTCAAAATAATGTAATTTTTTTTCACAAATATATACCTGATGATAGATTTTGCTTTCCTTTTGCATCAACCTATATATTCTTACTAAACATAATTATTAGAGATATTGTGGGAAGGAGGAATGTTTTTTATTCTTCTGGGCACGCACATGTGGAATCTACCTAAAGCATTATTGTCAGTCTTTCTCGGTATTTTTTAAAAGTCTGTGTACATAAAGAGAAATTCAAACTGCTGACTTTCATTTGGGCTTATATTGAAATAAAATCTTTGAAGTGGTTGAGGGTATAATAAGGTTTCATATATCTCAGTGTATCTGTAAATGAATTGGGGATAGGTGTCAAGACCAGGAAAGCTACAGGTATAGACTTCAAGTCTGTTTGTAGCCTTAGTGCTCTTTGTGCCTAGTCCTTGAAAATTCAGTGGGAAGACTTGGCTTTGCAAAAAGCTTTCTCCCTTTGAAAGCATCCTACTTTTCTTCCTGCTTTTTCTCCTTACCTTTTTTTTTTTTTTTTTTCGTTAATTGAGGCAAACTCCTCCCTATTCCTGTATCTTTAGGGCAAGTTGTAATCTACTGTTTGCTAATTTTACATTTTCTTTTCATTCCTACCTACTCTGTCAATCCAATGCTACTGCTGCCTCACATTAGGCAAAGTTTGAAATCTGACTTTCTGGAAAACTGTTGTAGAATAGTGATAAGTAACATAGTGATAAGACCAATTGCATTCTGTAAAAAAGGTAAAGGGTTGCCTTGGAAGTTGCTTAGAAATAAGGGAACCAAATAGTAAATTATAACCTTTTCCTGTAGATTTTATTTTAACCAGATAAGAATTTCAGTTCTGCAGGCATGTGATTGTTCCAATCTCTGTAGCACTGAGCCAAAAGCTTGCAAACGTGTCATTTTTCCATGAGTACTTTGTACATGCCTGTTCATAGGTAGCTGTCATTACTCCATCCCTCACTAGACCAGCACATCAGAATAGTCAAACAAATCCAAGGTGGTTATTGTGCTGCCCTGTTATTTCTAATGATGACTTTTGGGGTTCAAGGGATACTGCCTAGTATAGAAGGCTGGTGTGTTCTCCTCTGCAACAGGCATGCTGAATGAGCAGAGGAAGAAGAGCATGGCACAATGTTTCTTTAGTGAGTGAGGAGCAACATGGCTATGAAAACATTACCTCAGGTAGAAGAATATGCTTCTGTCCTTTCAAAGGGTCGATCCACTTTCCCTCCTAAAGCCTCTGACCCAGGCGTCCTCTGGACAAGGTGCTGGAGGAGAGCAGCTTCTCACGAGGTGATCCCTGCAGGCTGGGTTCTGCAGCCCTCACAGGCAGCCCAGGCACTGCAAGCATGAAGGATTTCCTTCTGCTGAATGCAGCAACCTGGGAATGTTTGAATGACTCAAAGGATAAGATTTGTCTGTGCTCATTGGTGATTTCCCTTTTTTGTGAGGTGAATGATCAGTTAATCCCATTGCACCAGCACAAAATCTAAAATTGTACAAAAAGGAAGCTGACATTCAAGGAAAGTGATGTATTTACCTTTAGTTGTAGCCACTTACAAAGGTTATACACGCAAGAGTTGCCATGCTTACCTATAGCTGATAGCAGTTTATACATGAGAGGCACTTTCTGCGGGTGAAACAAAGTTGAAGACTTAAGATGATGTTTTTTCCAGTGTGGAAAGCTCCATTTTTGCCTTGCTGTTGGACTTACTTTGGGTTGTTTCTTTACCTGTAAAATAATCCCCCAAATGGATGCGTCTCTTGGTGATGTAGAAGCACTTCTAACTTCAAGTGGATAGATTGAACTCCTTAAAAAGTCACAACTGTGAACTTCTGTTTAATTTTTCATGGTTTGTGTGCTTTTGTCAAATAAGGTTTTAGAATACTCTTCGTATTACAAGTAATTGTCTTTATACTTCAGGAAAAAATGTTCATGCTCCTTCTATACTTGCAACCAAAAATGTACATTAATAGAAATGAATTTACCCTAGAAACTGTATTAAATACTGGAAAAAAAAAAAAAAAAGAAAAATCAATGTTTATAGTGTAGCTTCTGCCTCTTAACCTTCACTAAGGAATTTCCATTTTTCTCAAAGACCAGTTCAGTACTAATGGAAATAATTCAGTGACTTCCTGAAATTATTTTTATTTTGTAGTAGTTGTTATTTTAATTTTTTAGCGTCTTGAAAATCAATCACGTCTGTTCTCGTATTCTCAACTGTCTCCCTTCATAGAACGGCATTTACGAATATTGATATAAAATAGAAGGTAAAGTGTGTTTAAAATCTTGTCCTTCAGTGGCAAAAATATATCTGCATAATATTTAGTATATTTAGATACAATAAGGATTGAAAGGATGAAAAGAAATATATGTGGAACAGTGGTAAGTCTGCTCTTCCTTTTGTGTTATAAAAGCATGCGCTTAAAACCAGTTTGGAAATAGATTTTAATAGAT
>NW_010306972.1:0-9480 GCF_000700745.2 Antrostomus carolinensis | reverse complement strand
TCTACTCAGATGATTTGCAACGAATTAAATAAACCACCACAAACACCAAGCAATCCATAATCATGGTAACCTAACTGCTGATGGGGTAGCAGTATGCAGCCTCAGGTTTATCCTTTCTTCCACAGCTGGTTGTAAAGGCTAAAATAGAAAAACTCTAAAATTTTAATTTCTCACCTGTTCCAAAGAATAAATAAATAAACAGGTTTTTTTAAAGAGGTGAATAAGTTGGTCTTAACTACCTAGATACATACCTTTTTCAGAGGATCATTAATTCTACATTACTCACTGCCTGAACATCTAACCAAATAAATACCACAGGATTTCAATTGCAACTGACCAACACCTAACCAGGTGTTGAGGCATCAAATTCTAAACCCACATTAGCCACAATATAGATTTCTTCACTACTTTTCAGTAAGGCAAGACTTGTTTCTTGACTAGTCACCTGAGCTTTCCTATCACCTTAAATATACCATGTGGGTTGCCCCTCTCTCTCTCTCCCCATCTTACTTAATGCCCTAAGTAACCTACTAAGGCATAAGTTTTCAAAACCCCAAGCTAAATCACTATGACCTTTCAGAAGGATGGACATCCTTCACCAAGACTCTGGGCTTGTTAACAGGTTTGATTTTTTGGTGGTTTTTTTTAAAAACGATTTTTTAAAGCAGAAAACAAGTGTTCATCAATGGAGATCTAACATGCAGGTTTCATTTTCACCTGTCATTCTCTTAAATGATCAGGGATAATGACCTCACAGGAGCACACTTCTAGAAGTCTCTGTTTTCCATCTATGGACATTTGGGTACAGATGAAGAGTACCTCCTTGAGTTACCCACTGGGAGACTGAAGCTTTAGAATTCCAATAAAACCTTTTGCTTGGTTCTAATTAAAAGTGAAGTACAAGTACTCAATTTAGAAAAGACCATTAGATTCCTAATTTAAACACGACAATTTTAGTCCATCGATATATCCTGGAACAGTCATTACCTACCAAACATTTACTCATTTTGTCCCAAAAAGGAACATCAACCATAGTTTATCTGTTTATTAGTTATTTTTAGAAACACAATTTTTAATATTTTTCAGGCCTAAATTTCCTATACAGCAACATGGGCATGTAGTTTCCAAGAAGGTCGTTTCTTACTTTGTATGTTTTTTTCAAGGATCTGGGAGGGGGGGGGGAAACAAAACAAACAAAAAGCAAAAAACCACCCACAAATGCAAAAAAAAACAAAAAGCCTGGAAAAAAAGAAGGAAAAAAAATAATCACTGTCACTCTTAACACTGGGTCTTTGAAAAAATCGTGCCAGCTGGTATACACTTGTGGGCAGGAAACCATACTTACCAAAACAATGTTATGTCAGCCCCCTGCCTCCTAACAGCACGCGGCAAGGCTGGGCACTGCCAGCTCCTGCCTTCAACAGGGCAAGCTGTTCTAGCAAGGGCCGTGCTGTCAAATCGTTCCTTCTCATTTGAAGCATTTGAGAAACCTCAGCTCCTTCCTGGAGTGGAGCCTTGCCAGGGACATCAGTCTGTTGCTGGTGACACACACTCTACACACAATTCAGTGGCTTCCTGCTCAAAGCATTACATAATTTGAGCCTCTGGCATATTTTTCTGGAACATTTCACATACTAATCTGTGAGATCAGCAGCCTCTTCAGTCACCAGATAACTCTGCATCTTTTCCTCACTTACAGTCACCTGGGTGGCACTGACTACAATGGGGCATATGGCTGTCTATCCCAAATAAATAAAAACTAGATAGTATGATTCCTGGACACAGACAAAAGCAACAGTTAGATACACAGTTAAACACAATTACTGGTCAATAAATTCAGAAACAGTAAAAACCAAACCAAATAACGTTTCATCCATTTCTGCCAAAGGAATACCGTGACGGAAGTCACATTCATAAGCCACATATGGTTTTATTAAGGATTGTTGCCTTTATCTTCACTGTATTAAGTCAGAAACTTATTAAACAAAGGAAATATACCACCTGCTGCTAGTGCCACACACAGTGCTCACTTAAGTACTAGTCCTACATCTGACTCCAGCCACGCAAACATGAGTCAAGAGAGTTCTCAACTCAGGATCACGGTGCATGTAGCTAAATTGAAAAATAAAACTATTTCTTGATGTTTGCTGAGCAAGACTCATGTTTAGTAATTCACTGGAACCAAAATTATCATGCTGTAGTTTAAGAGGTTTTCAGTCTACGAAATTACTCATTGCTGATTAAAGCATTAACAATTCAAGACGTCACTTACAGCATTACAAAGAATCCACCTGAAATATGGGTAAATGCTTTTACTCTGCTTGGGTCAATGAAATTAATTATTTTCATAAAAACTGCATTCCAACTAAGAGTAAAGTTTAGGAGTGTCTCACCATACCAAAGAAAACAGAAATGAAGGGGCAATCCCTGACTCCAACATGCAGCCAGGGCAGGCAATGTGGAACATGCAGCAGGTGAGAGATGAGAAAAGGATGGGAACTCCTTTCAGGCCAGCAAGCCACCAGCTGCCAGCACTTTGAATGACCAAGATAAAATGCAATCATCTAAGGTCTCCAAGGACAGCTCAGCACGACCATAGAAATCCTACTGCAGCTCAGTCATTCTTTGTGGGATATGTCCCGCGTTTCAGAAACCGAGAGCTTGTTTCTTGGCATTCATGTTTTATAATGTAGGCCAGCAACTCCAACTTAGCATGTTCTGATCTACTCTTTTACTATCCCAGCGCTCCACAACAGTAAAAGAAAGGGATTAAACAGCGTTATTTTTCCCCTTGAAGATTTACTGTGATAACTACATATCAGTTATAATACAAGATGTACTGCACAGTGCAGATTAACACAGAATGGGCATGCCATTTTATCCAGACTTCTGTGTCCCATAACACACGGGAGAGTACACAGTTGATCACATTAGCTACGTTCCTCCAGGAAAATTTAACAGTACTCTTCCAAATGTACCAAATAAAAGTACCTTTTTCATACAGTCCCTTTTTTGGCAATCATATTAAGTTATACTTTTTTTTAACATTATTAATTAGTAAAGCCATCTGTACTTCTAGAGAACACTCTTCTCCATCCCTTCTTTCCTTCCTATGGAGTTGCACACTGAAGATGCAGCAGTATATTTACACCCATTTTTATGCTAGCAGATGTTACACCACACAAATTGCTTTGCTGCAAGTTCAAGAAGAAAGTGGTGGGAAGAAGTTTACATAACCAGACATTATCAACAAAAGCAACAGAGGATGGCATTTAATTCATACAAATATCTCTTCCTCTTTCTCGCTCTGCTTTCCAATTTGTTTTAATTCTGCAGGAGAATCTAACTGGTAATCACTTCATAACGCACTTCAAGGTCTAAATGCCAGCAGCTTTTCTTGTCTCAACAAAACGTACAGAGCTGAAATTAAATTACAACTGGCTTAAACACACTTTTATTTTGCTTCTACCCACCTAGAACACATACCCCATTCAAAATAAACATGTTTAGTCACTGAATAATATAAAGTAGAAAAGAAAAATTTGCACTGCAATAAATTGAGATAATTTTCAAAATAATTTTGATTACTATCTCTGTATCTGGCTGCAACCAACTAGCCAAAAGTGGCATTACTGGGACGGAAATAGCACAGTATGTCAATGCAAGAAAGTAAATATATTTTACCAGATACTAGTACAGGAGTTGAAATCCACCCAAGAAAACCATTTGCATTATCGGTTTGCATTCTGCCATAACGTTTTGACAGAGAGTTTAAACATTAAGCTGCAAGTACAATGCCTCTTTTTTTAAAAACTGACGCAATTTGTTGGAGCAAAATCTGATATGGCTAGCCAGATTTCCTGACCACTAGTTTCTCCCAGAGAGAAAAAAAAAAAAAATGAGAGACATTGGTTTAATTTTTTATTTGTCAGTAAACACATCAAAGCATTACACATCTGCAACAGAGGTTTAGAGAGCCTCGTTGTGCAAACATCCTGGGCCTGATGCTACAGGGTTTATTGAAGCAAACCTCTTACGATGGCAGCCAGTACTAGGCTGCGCTAGATTGTCCAATGGAAAAATTGACACTTTAAAGGGAAGTCAGTAACTTTAAAGTCCCACTAGATCAAAAACTATTAAAACATGTAGCTTGAATTTTTAGGCTGATCTTTACCACATGTAATTAGAATTGTTTCACACTTACATTCTGTTTCCTATATACTAAAAACTCTGTTCAGCTCTAGGTTCCTCCTATACTGGTGTCAGAAATTATTTGAGGAGAGGAGCATTTTTAACAAGTACAACACCTAAAAAAAGTATTCCAGAACCACTATTAAATCACATAATGTTGTAAGACTGCAAAGTATCATGTAATTTTTAGCATAGCTGAAACATCTTTCTATATCTATGCTTTGTATATTACACTGCAATTTCTGCCCACTCTCTTCTATTTCTTTCTCATCCAACTGTGCCGTGGAGTTTGTTCAGAGTTTGTTCTTTGTTGCCTTTCACAGAGCTAAAAGAAAAGAGGGAGGAAACAACACAATCCATATAAATTAGTTTTAAAACTGACAGGGATGTTCAGTGGTAGGCCTGATGTCTGCAGCTACTTCAGCTCATTAAAAAAAATAAAAATTAATATGTACATATGGTTTTGAATTCAGAGTTTGCCTTTAAGCAAGCTTTGCCTAGAAATAACACTAAGAAGCAGATATGCATTTTTGCTGGAAGATTGGTGTCAAAGATTATACGCAAAAAGAATGCTTCATAAATATCCTAGATCACACTATACTTTAAAACTGAAAAGAATGGGACTTTGCTATTGCTGGGCTCTAAATCAAAACTGGATCTGTTCCATAATGAAGGTAATAAAGACAGTGGCCTCTAATACTACTATGACATGTCAATCAAAGCAGTATGAGCAATGCCTTGCTCCATACATTAAGTTGCACTCCTGAAAGTCTGTCCTGGTATAGTATGTCCATGTCCCTCATTTGCTACATTTTGATTTGCAAGTCAAAAGTCAAGAAAGTAATTTACCAGAAGCCCTGTTGCTAACCCATACACTGCAGGATTCTGTACAGTCTTCTTACCACACTAAAAAAGGTCCCAAGAATTGTAATATAAAAAGATATAAAATTGTCTGGAAGCTGCTTTATACCTTTAAACACTTCAAGCACAGTGAACTGAACAATATGGATGCCATTGCTTTTTAATTTGCATAAAACAGTGTTGTATATATTCTAATAAAAAACACTGTGTTGCAGTGTATTTTCTCATCTGAGGTACGAGCAAATGGGCACCAATCAGGTTGGGGAAAAAAAAAAAGAAAAAGAAAGGCTGCATTGTAATAAATGCCATAAAAATAAATAATGCAAGGATAGTTCCTGCCCCAGAAACCTTGCAATTTAGGACATGAAGAAAGAATCCTTAAGGGATCATACCAAACCTACCTAACATTCCTGAATTGACATTTACATTGTGCTGTACTTCAATTTATACTTTCAGTGCTAAGCTAGAAGTGTGCACATCGTTCTGATGTGCACTGCTGAAGGCTGTTGTGCATCTCATTGTTCACAAGACAACGAGCTTTCATGTCAGGCTTTAGCAGGACTTTTAAGGTGGGCACTGAAAAAATATCATAATCAGAACACTGGGGTGGTGGGGGATGCACGTGTGTGTCTTACTGTACTTAACCCAAGTCCTGTTTTAAAACAAAGAAAACTAATTTTAAGAGTCCACTACAGCCAGATATGCGTATGTTGAAATGATATGGGGAAGGGGTTTGATGGTAGAATTGCCAAACTGATCAAACAGCAAAGAGTGAGCTTTCAGGCCGGGTCCCTATCCCTCCTGTGTCACAAAAGATTACTTATTCTAACCCAGTAACACTACCACATCTGCTACAGGATCAAACGCGTCCCAACAGCCACTCCTCGCTCTGCTGAAACTGAGATAAAAAATTAATTTTGAAGAAATTATAACAGCCTCAATATAGTCATCTACTATTCCAGTGATTTCTCTCCATCCTGAAAAAGTACAGTCTTTGACATCTGGTCTTACAAACTAGTGGTCTGTTTTGTTTTTTTTTTTTCCAAAAAAGAGCCTTTTAGCAAGTACATGTCAGCCTAGTGCTACAGGCAGAAGCATACACATCTGGAGACAACTTTGTGGATACACACTTCACTTTGTAACGAACAGTTGGACCCTGTTGGATGTATCACCAGTAGGATACTGTTGAATACAGTTCTAAAGCCATGAAGCATTTCACCTGCAAAACCTACAGACTGATTTAATTGTAGCTCAGGCTCTCAAGAGCCGGGTTTGTGCAGCTGCAGTGTGCTGTACTCTGGTCAGTTTTATTCCTTGTACATGGCATACTGCCCAGCGAGTAACTCCTGAAGCTATTTAGATTCTTCTTACCTTTTTTTGGCAGGTCAAATTTCAAGATTAAAAAAAACCAACTAAACAATAAACCAGAATCTATTAAATTATTTATCAGACAGAATAGCCTTTTTCTTATCCTTCCCCTCAGCCCGCAGCTCCACTCCCTGTCTCCTTCTAAAGATGGGAAGCCACAAGGAAGGGAAAAATTAAGTGACTTGCTCTAACTTCTGAAAGGCCAAAACACAGTCCAAATGGGAAAGCAATACTAGCAGCACAGAGCTAGACATGATCTGCAGAGCTACTTACCGTATCAAGCCCAAACAAGAATGAAAGATGTAAGAGAAGAAATAAACAGTGAAGTTTATATACCCTGTTTCTCATTAGTTCTTCAAAGAACACTATCGGACCAATCCTTGTCTCAGGGGCTTTGCTCAGAATGAGTGGCACTGACAGCAGAACAAACAACATCTCCAGTTATGTACTTGTCACACAGTCATTTTTTTTTCTTTTATTATTTTCCCTTTTAACAATGAAAGGAATCGACCAGTAAGTGGACATACACAATTTTGGCCTACGAAACTTCCTTGATAAAACTGCAGATGCATTAACCCAGTTGCAGTAGTATCACAGTAAAAGAGAACAGATAAATTGCAATAACCTTCCAAAAGGCATCTTAGATGAGGCACAAAGTGATACCGAGTTGACTACAAGGCTCAAATTGACTTAAGTTACATGCTTGCAACACCCACACTTTGTCAACAGACACCCCTGAACATGAAGAGAGAAGTTTTGTTAAAATTATGTTTCACTCATTAAGAGATGTTCGAATTACCAATTGAACTGAAGACCATTCAGCTAACAAAAACATGCCTTACCAAAACCTTTAAAACAATATTCTTTAGTTTCTAAAAGATGAGGCGCAATAATAGCATGAAGAGGTGGAAGGAAAAAAAAGCAGTGTCCACTTTCAGTCATCTTGAAACAAGAATTCCTTTACATGATTTAAAATTAACTGAGAAGTATTATCTTTTCTTCAACTTCTGCAAAAAAGAAAAAAAGACAGACCAAAAATTTATTTCTACTTCACGTATACAGAAGCACTTACTTTTTAACTGAAATTATGAATTGGCTTCTTCGTAACTGAGGGATTCCAGCTAATGATTTATGAAATTAAGCAGTATTACCAGAAAAGCAATTCTAACTTAAACTACCAATTCCTTTTCAAGGAAGAGATGTACTTCATCTAACAATACCATAAGTCTCCAATTTTACAACTTGGAGGTATGTAGTTTTACAGCTCTTAATAAAACTGACACCTTACTCTGTTAATTACAACCTCTAACACTTTGAAGAAATACTTCCACAGATTTTTCAGAGGAACCAGGCAAAGCAACACCATCATGATCCAAGTCTTGGTTAAAATTTCAAATTACTCATCAAGGTCTTCATGAGTATTTAAATACTGCTAAAGGTATAGAGGTGATTCTTTTAGTTATTATCAGACTTCATTAAGGGAACAGAAAAAATTAAATTCAAAAACTAAGCTCACAAAAAGGCTAATGTAATTTTTACACAACTGGAAAATCTCACCTACTTTGTCATACTATGTCATAAAACATACAAAATCTTATGTTTTCTGTAAAGAAAACAGTTCCATTGAAAAAAAAAAAAAAGGAGAGAATGAAAATTACATGAAAATACAGAGCAAACATTCTGACACTAAATTACAGTGGGACGGAGCCAACTTCTTAAAACCAAATAATGTAATGGCTAACACAACAATGTAATTCCCTCCATCGTTTCTACCTCTCAATTTCAAAACCTGTTTTCCAGTTTTCAAAAGCCTTAAAGTAATTACCACATTGCGATTACTTTTTCACAGCACCTGAATCGTGGATAACTACTCACCATATCAATCATTTGATAATTCTGAATCACCTGAAGAATTACCTGTATGTCTTTCTGCATAATTTCCGATCAATTCAATAGAAGTTTTTGACATATCAAATATCTGAAAGCTGCAAGTATATCTTTGTTTTCACAAGATTCATATTCAGTTGTTCTGCTGTGGGGAGGGGAGGTGGTTATACTAAATTAAAGTGAGCAGTGTCTTTTCAAGGATAAATTAGAAATGAAAGCAGGATGAGATCAGTGAGGATTACAGGGCACTGTTTATTTAACTGAGCATAACTAAATCAAAGATATATAAATCAGAGCATGTATTTCTTGACAGATTGATTCAGTTGATTTAGTTTTGAAAATTGAAGTGTGACAAAGATCATTATAAAAAACCCATCCCCAGCAATAAGGCTCCCTTTTTTTTTTTTAGAGGTAGTCTACTTCACATCAATTCTCAGCTACTCATATAAGTATTGCTTTCACTTCATATCTTTTAAAATACAAGAAGCATTTACAAAATAAATATACGTGTTTGTACAGCAAAGAATTATTGCAAACATATACTTTCGATTTCCCCACATCTGGAAATGCATTTATGTTACAAAAGTCTTTTAGTTTAAAATGGGAAAGCTGTTAGAAAGTAACACACAGGGATCTGCAGAAAACTTGGAGAGCATCATTTATCTACCTTTAAAAATAACAAACAACCCCTTCACCCTCAAAACCACAACACAAAACAAACAAAAAACCCCACCCAAAACACTTGAATAAATAAAGTGGTAGACTGCCATAATAGCCAAAAATCAACAGATCTTTTTTTTGAGGCTGCAATTCAGTGAAAGGTTCAGCACTGAAAATGAAGATGCAGCAGAAAAATGATGATTAAGTTTTTATATGCGATCTCAACTACCAGATAAAGGTCTAAGTGAGCTGTGATTCCCCTATCCACACAGGGACCACAATTTTGCAGTACAGACTTCATTAATAAGAATCCTTGTAAATGAACTCAACCAGACTAGCAGAAATTAAGATTTATACCTTCCCTACCAACTGAACAAAAACATGCAATAGGAACAACACTCAACATTTCTCCATCATAATGATCACAACAGCTCTCTAGAGAGTTAAAAGCAAAATGCAGAAGACTGTGTGTTGGGTTTGCATGGCAAGGTTTCGGTAGCAGGGCGGGGGGGG
>NW_010306971.1:0-11997 GCF_000700745.2 Antrostomus carolinensis | reverse complement strand
TTCAGGTTCCTTAGGTGCTCCCAAACCTGATAGGAAACTTCTACCACTGAGGGCCACCAGCTGTGAGGCTCTCTAGGCAGGATGGGGGAGCACAGGACACGTGAGCTACCAGTAATGTGTATGCTAGAGAGGAGAGTGCAACTCTTCTACTAACACAAATGTGATAGCTTATCTATGGAAATGGCATTCAACACACTGACCTTTCAGGTTACAGTTCAGCACTAAGCTGCATTTCTTGAGCAAGTTTATCTGAAAGGGAGCAAATTCAGCCGTTACCCAATACCACTATCTCAGTTAGGGTTCAGGGAAATTCAGTAAAGGGATAACTTTCATTATGCTGGTTAATGACACTTCCTTAGCCAGATGAGTTAAGCAACACTTGTTCCCATTTGATTGTTTGTTGCCCTGACTGCCAAATCTTGTCATCCCTCCTAAAAGCTACACAAGCTGCTGAACACGCAGGCTCTGGCTGTTTTCCTTAGGCTGAACTACAGGCTTGTAACAAGAATTATATATCCATTACCTGTAGAGCTGAGGCTTGTCCAGTTTGATAGATCATGTAGCTGGTCTGACAATACTGAATAGGCCCAGGCAATGCCCAGTGTTGCAGCCTTCTGTACTTATTACAGAAGCACCACTTCTGTTTCCCAGTATTTACCAGAAATCTACTGTGGTTGAAAAGCCTATGGCTAAGCCTTAATCTAAGCAAGACAAAATAAATGCTATAAAAAGTGGGAAAACATAGAAATATACCTAACTTTACCCTGCAAAGTTTCCTTCTAAAGGGAGACAACCCCGTGACTTCTTGGTAATGTTGATTATCTAAACAGCAGCTGTCGGAAAAAAACCAAACCAAACCAAACCAAAACAACCCCAACACTTTTCTTTCAATTGACCTCAAGGCGACTCTTCATTTTGTCAGAGTTGTCCACTGTGAACAGTGCATCTGTGGGCAGGTCTGACAGCTGAAACTCCTCTCTATGAAGGACATGATACATCCCCAAAAGACCCCAGCAAAGAGCTGGACACTTCCTGGGAGTATTGTCTAACAAGCTATCCTAGGGAATTAAAAGGATTTTTTAAACTGGACTGGAAAAATTGCCCAAGGGCAAATACAGGGAATGGAGAAATAGTTCTCATCACAACTGCAGTAAACTACAGCGAACTAGAGAACAAGGTAACTAATACAGAAGTGCTTGTGCAACTTTGATTCTACAACAAATATGAACTCTAGCATAGTGTCTTTTTCCCCATGATTTTGTCTTCTCTAGCCAATCATCTCTAACTAAACCAAAACCACTACTACAGGAAGTGTCTTCCAAATCTTTGTGTGCGGAATCATGCTCCATGTTGTGAAAGAAAAGTCAAGTCCACTGTAAGCAAAGAAATCACTGAAGATCCTCCTGACCCACCTTTAAGTGGAGGTTTGGAGTTTTAAATCCCAAATTTATTGTCTGCCTAATCACATTTAAGGTATTGAGTACAGGAAAAGGATGGTGTTTTTAGATGCATGCCTATAGCCTCCTTCCAGCTTGCTGGGTTAGGCACAAACATCCCTCATCACAAATGCCTTTGAGCATTTCAGTCTCCTCTTACAGTGTATAGAAAAGTCCACGCTGGGGGACACCTGACATTTCCATGCCTAAAGTCTCTTTGTAGATCTGGGCCCTCATCTTGAGACATATTTCAGAAAAACACTTGGATGCTATCGTTCACACACAGGATAGTGATGCCTGTTCCAACAAGTTTAAAAACACTACTGAGTTAGCAGTTTTAATCTATAGCCAAAATGCAATCTGAATTACTGCACTTCGGAACATGAGGCTTGGCATTCTGTGTAACAGGAGAATACTCCCTCCACTTCCTCACTGTGTGTTAGAGCAAGGCACATCTCTACAAAGATCTCACAAAGATCCTTTCAAGTCCTTTAGTGCTGATGTTCAACAACATCAGAACAGCTCAGAAAGCTCAGCTCAGAAAGCACAGTAACAGCTCAGAAAAGGTTCACTTGAGTTTTGAAAGAGAGAATGTACTATTATCTGCAGTTCTCTTGGTTTGTAAGTGAAATGAAAACACCAAATGAAACTTAAGAATCACTGCATTAGTTTCAAAGTGAGCTGCCTGGAGACAAGTGCTGGTAGACATGCATTTGTGAGCAGCCACTATTTTCCTTTCCTAACTCCCACAATTTGGATGGTGAATATATTACTAGTTGCTGTGGACATCTTCCTTGCATTCTCTTCCAGCTGGTATTCTGAAACTCATTGTCCCCTCCCATGCTTTGCTATCTCTGGTTTCTCTCTTCTTTCCTCTCTCTTAGGCTGTTTGCTCTTTTCACTCTGCCTTTTTCTTTCAGTGGGGATACTTCTTTGCTTCCCAGGGGTCTCCTTCATCTCATGCCTCCCGATTCCAGCACCCTCCGTATTTCCTTTCCTGAAGCTTTCTCCATGAAGACCTCCCACCACCCTCTCACTGAACCTGTCCCCTTTCCATGGGGTGGAAGTGCTGGCATTTGTCACCCTCCCATGGCGACAGCTAGACAGTCTGAAGATTTGGGGAGGTCTGCTTTCACCAGTACCTCCCGGTACCAACATGAATACTGAGCTAACCCAGATGATGCTGTAACAAGGCTGGAGTGTGTTTTCTAAGTAAATAGCTTTTAATAATGACAAACAGTTTTTCTGATGATATTACAATTCTTCCTGAGGGCAATAAAGACTAAAATAGCTGTGGCATGCATAAAATACATGAAGTTGCTTCTTGATAAAATTAGACCATATTTTATTACACTAATAATTGCAAGGGGTTTTTTTTATATTTGTGAATAGGACATTATATAAATCTCTCATGAGAACTATCCCATACAACAACCCTGTGACAGTGGGGAAAAATACAATCAAAGGCCAGTATGTGTGCTCAGAACAACTTTTTGTCTCTAAGCCCCTGCACTGAATGCTATATTCTCCTGTGAACTTCATGGTGTCTCCGCTCTACCACAAGCTCACTCTTCAATTTCTCTTCCTGGGTATGTATTTTTTCTCAGGGAAGAGGCTCTTCAAAAGGTAGTTGCCATTAAAGTTTCAGGAGATCAAATTAACAACATTCTTTAATCATCTACAATTCCGAAAGAACAACAGAAGAGGCTGAATGGCAGATTTCAGGAGTCTAAATAACATGTATTGTATGGTATTTTGTCCTTTCCAGGGAATCATACTCTATATTTCATCAACAAAATGTCTCTCTTTCACCTCTAAAAAAGCCTCCAGCTTTCCATGAACTCAGTCACGGCTGGTATCGCCACACGGGCGTTACACTTATCACTGTCATAACAATTCATCCACGTACAGACACCTGAAACTCCTGGTCTCCTCCGAACCAAGCAGTTTAAAAAGATAGATGGCTGCCTTCTGGCTAATTGCGGGAGTTCTTTCATTACTATAAAAAGACTTTTTATATCTCGAGTGACTTTATAAGCAGTGAATAATGAGACTTAAAGTCTTTGGAAAAGAGTCCACTGATCAAATGCTAGGATAACTTATGGGCACGGTGACCTTTTCCTCAGTAAGATACTCCAAACTGCTGCTGTTGGCACATTATTAAAATTCTCCATTTAAAGCGTGCAGTTAAGCACAAGGAAGGTTTTATTTTTTATTTTTAAATCTAATTTAAGGTAGCACAGTAAGAGCTAGAGCTCTCCCAGGGCTGAGGAGTAACTCCTGTCCACTCCAGCTGTGCAGGCGCAGGACAGACGGCAGCGGCAGCACAGCCAGCTGTGGGTCTCACCACCCTGCTCCTGACAGCGGTGCCAGTGCCGGGAGCCTGCTTTCCCTGTGCACACCAGTCCTTGCCTCAGCGCAAGAGCATGTTTCTGCCAGCATGTTCACCATCAAGCACCAGCGCACTGGGTTGGCTCTTAAATGCTGCAGAGAAGAGCAGCTGACAGCACGTTGCCTCCAGCCTCTCTCGTAAGTAGAGTTTTGCCTTGGCCAAGAGGGTGCTCTGAACATGGTCCCAACCCCTGGCCAGTTCCTGGGTGCTGCTACACATCCAGCCCAACCCAATGTTCTTGCTGGGGTGACAATCACAAGAAGTGCTAAGGTTACAGTGCTCCCTAAAAGCACCTGCACTTATTTTTCTTTAATGAACGTACAACAGACTTGCTTTACTTTAACATGTGTTTCTTACTGTGTATGTATTTTAACTGTCATCTTAAAGGAATAGAAAAGGCTTCTCCTCACTTGAAATAAAACATGGAAGGTCCCTTTCATTGTTTTTCCAGTCTTCTCTCATGCTGCCTAGACGCTAATTTGACACTGTTGTTCTCCATTGATTTTCATGGCTTTACTCCAGCAGGAGCATGTTGACAATGTTTTTCATGCATAATAGTACTTTCAAAAATTCCTTCCAACTTTTTACAGGACTAAATGTTTTAAAAATACTTTTCACAAATTCACACATATTTACAGTGCCTCAGCCATGGGGCCTGACACAGCAACAGATTACAATGAAGTTTAACTTCATCCTGCCTCTGGAACATGGCATATGGTAACTTCCTTGATCTCTTTTTCAAGGAAGAAGAAGATGTGAATTCAGAGGAACCACTCATTTTATAAGAGAAAGTAAGTGATGGGCCCTTACCTGCCATTCAGAAGTCCATAGGACAGTTTTGTACCAGAAAGTTCCCAGTAGCTCTTAGGAATTCTTGGCAATGATTCTTATTTGAACATCAAGACAACAGGTAATATTAACAATTTTGTGCTTGTACTTGTTTAGTTACACACAATGAACACAAAAGAAACGACATGTAAATGCAGAGAAAAGGGATCTATGAAACATATTTGTGTCTGTTTCTTCCCTTTTGCTTTTCTCTCCTACTTTGATCCTCCTTAAAGATGATGTAGTAATGTACAGTTACTTTATTTTTCTAACGAGTGTTGGTTTATTGCACTGATACAGAAATATTTTAAGTCGGTAGTTTCTAAATTTTAATTGTCACTTTCCTTCTTAGCAGGAAAAAATGGTAAGGGATGTGAATATTAGGACTAGCTTAATTCTTTCTTATTTGTACAGCACCATGGCTGTGTACATGTCTTCAGCAGTACGAGCTGCAGCTCCTTCCTGGCTGAAAATCAATTAGAGCTGCTATTTCTGTCCCAGTATTTCTATGTCTGTTCTTCCTTCTGGAGTGTGTCTCTCCATATCTCTACCTTCTCTCATCACTTCCTTCCTCTATTTTATTCCATTTGCCTCTGTGGCTTCCCTCCCTTGTCTTTCTCTTGTTCCTTTTACTTCCTTTATCTTCTTGGGTTTGGTCTCTGTAGTGTCAGCAGCAGCCACCACTCCTGTATAGCTTTAGTAGAGCTTTTAACACTGCAAAGGGAACCTTCCCCTGCATGAAGTCTAGTCATGAAGCTCCTCCATACAGGCTTCAGGAGAGAATGAAGTAGCTGGTTTGTTTCTGCAATGGGCTAGTCAAACATCAGCAAAGGGCAATTATCAAGGAAGTTCACACAAGCTCACTGGTTTCCTCTTTCCAGGGAGTTTGGGGTGTATGGAAAACTCTGTCAGAGCTGCTGTTCCAGCTCTCCAAGGCATGGCAAGGCTGTTAAGGACCAAATGGCTGAAAAACATGGCAGGGAGCTTTCACGTGACTTGTAGCCAAGGTTATGTAGTCCACTGACCACTGCATACACTGCATGAATCAGATTTGTACCCTTGCCTTGCAATACTACAAATATCACTGAAATCCAAGCAGATTTTGAAGAATCCCTGCATTAACTATTCAGAGAAAAACCCAGGCTTTGGATGCATGTGGGCAGTTCTTGCTGTTTTCAATTGCCATGCACTGGTATCAGATGATGCAGTTTAGCATACAGAGAAGAAAGACCTTTAAACATCAGGAACAGAGTAATTCTTCCTGCTCTGAGCAACAGAGTTATCCTTTAACATGTAATGAGATTATTTGACAGCCTTTTGATTATCTTATGTAAAAGCAGCATGAACAATTTAATTAAAACACTGATACTGCAGTCTACACTTTACACCTCCTATACTTATCTATTTAGAAAAAAAAGTCTAGGTGCAAGGACTGTGTCCTTTGGGTTATACAGTGCCAAGCAACACAGAGCCCCAAAGTAGGTAGGGCCTTCTAGATATTGCTGCAGTAAGAACAGTGATCATACATCTGCGCTGAGAATTTAAACAATGAATTATAAGGGGACATGAATTAAAATAGACATGCTTGAAAATGAAGTTTATGGCCTAGACAATTAAAACACTTTAACTATGGAATTAAAACACTCACACTATGGAATATCAAAACAAGGGCAATGTCAACTTTGTTTTGTCTCAGGAATAAAGTCCTTTTAAAAATGTGCTTTTCTTTTTTTAAATTTATATGAGATTTCATAAAAGAAAAAGCTATGAAAGAAGAAATAAGGCACTTTATTTTTTCATCATATATTAAAAGAGAAGTGTTAAGTGCATGTAAATTCTTGCTGGCAATATACAAATTATGTACACAGGATTATTTTATAAAGGTAGATATAAGTTCTATATGTGCTTATAAACCAATAATTGAGTAAGAGGTGACTATCTAGAGATGCTTTTAAAAGCTTTTAAAACAGCATAGTGTTTGTAAAAACAAAGTTCCTGAACAAATTAAATAATTCCACCAAAATCAACAACACTGAGAGGTAACACTTCTCAACCGAACTTAATTAAACTTAATTAAACCTCACAGACAGATTTTAAGATATTTTCCATCTTACCATGACTTCTACCTTGCAGTGTTTATTTACACTAACTTCTGCAACCTTCTTTAGTGGGAAGCAAGAAAATGGCAAAACATAAAATTTCTGTGCTGAGCACAAGTATAAACTGGGAGAGGAGTGGCTGGAGAGGAGCCTTGCAGAAAGGGATCTGGGGGTGCTGGCTGACAGCAGGCTCACCAGGAGTCAGCGGTGTACCCTAGTACACAACAGTGGCAGCCAAGAGGGCAAACTGCATCTTGGGGGGCATCAAACACAGCATAACCAGACAGTCAAGAGAGGTGATTATCCAACACTGAGTGTTGCTGCTACCTCATCTGGAGCACTGTGTGCAGTTCTGGGCCCCACAATTTAAGAAGGATGTGAAGGTCCTTAAATGTGTTCAGAAGAGGGCAACAAAGCTGGTGAAAGGCCTGGAAGGAATGTCCTGTGAGGAGCAGCTAAGGACTGTGGATTTATCTGGCTTGAAGAAAATGAGGCTAAGGGGTGACCTCATTGCTCTCTACAGCTTCCTGAGGGGGGCAAAGGGAGAGGGAGGTGTTGATCTCTTCTCCCTGGTATCTAGTGATAGGACACATGGGAATGGTTCAAAGCTGTGCCAGGGGAGGTTTAGACTGGACATTAGGAAACATTTCATTACCAAGAGGGTGGTCAAACACTGGAACAGGCTTCCCAGAGAGGTGGTCAATGCCCCAAACCTCTCAGTGTTTAAGAGGCATTTGGACAATGCTCGTAGTGACACACTTTAGCTTTTGGTCAGCCCTGAAGTGGTCAGGCAGGTGGACTGATGATCACTGTAGGTCCCTTCCAACTGTAAATATTCTACTCTATTGTATTCTATACTCACAGAAACCAAAATATTATGTGGTAATATGACAGCTTGTAACATTTTTACTTGTACTCTAAAAATGAGGCAGACAGGGAGGAGCAGCATAGGCTTGCAACTGGATGGATATATTGTAGCAAAGTGCAAATTTCAACCAAGTCCTAATTCCACATGTTCTTGTAGCTCAGATGTACCTGGATTCAAGGGTTTCTTCTCCGCTTACTTGTTGAAAGGTCATGGTTTAGAAAGGCTCAGTTAGAGAAAAGCATATTTTTCCCCTTAAATTTAAAATAAAATAGGCTCCCATTTCAATTATGTAGAAATTGAGAGTAGCTTTCATGTTACTGCTGAAACATTCTTTAAGAAAGCCAGGTTCCTTTAAACTTCCATGGTAAACTGGCTTTACAAGCTAGTCAAGTAAAATGTCATAGCACAAAGTTATTAGTGAAAAGAACTGCAGCTAAAAAGCAGAGACTTCCAATAAATTGAGAAATGTCTGAAGCCAGTTCAGAATGGCAGGGCAAAATTTAAACAAACCTTCCCCACCCAAGGAGAGGCAGACAGGCATAAATCATTCCCGGCAATCAATTCCTCTATTTGAATTCATCTTGACACTTGTTGGGCTCGGTCAGTGACATGGAACCGTGGCAGAAAGGCCAGGCCACCAGGGAAATTTGGCCAGCTTCCATATCTGAGAGTAAACCACCCGACTGCAGGTCTCCAGCCCTTGTAGCACCATTCTTTGTTCCAAGCATAAAGCATTTTGTTCGCTGTGTTTCAGGTCTGCCTCCAAGATCCCAGGATAAAGAAAATTCTTTGATTACTATTCATACAAGAAATGGGAAATATTGGGTGAGATTCCAAACAGGAATGGCACAGGCAGCTTTTCAGGCAGACCATTTAAAAATAAACCTGCCAAGTTAATATTAATGGCTTTGTTCCTCACTGTGACTACTTTGCAGTTAATTATTGATATTCTGTTAGACAACAAGCAAAACGTCTGAGAAAAGGGACTGCAGGTTTCGAATTCTGTGAAAATTCAATATTTACATATGTAGGAGACAAATCTGCTCTTGATGGAGATTCTCAGAGAAGACAATTTTTGTGAGGAAGAATTTGCATACTGGCCTCAAGTACTTTCATTAATAGCTAATGGAAATACCATCATGCTCATTTGTCAGTGCAGAAGTCTCACTAAAACACCATTAAGGCAGCCAGTGCTCTCTTACACATACCCAGAACATGCTTGCTTGTTTGGTTGTTTTATTTCCCCACCTTCCCGTCCAAAACTCAGCCTTAGGAAAACCCAGGGATGGTGAGGTCAGGTACCCAGCCATGCAATCTTGACCTCCAGCTCCCCCCTGATGCCTGCCACAGTCAGTGGAAATGAGCTGCGGGCAAGCCATCACATCCAGTACGTCGCACAGCTCTATTGAGCGAGAGAGGGATTACTTGGAGCAGCTTGTGATACTGTGAATTCAGAGACAGCGCTGCTGTCCCATCTGACATCCTCATGCATGATCAGCAGATGAGGTGCATGAGTATCAAAAGGGATTCAGTATCCTCATTTCACCCTCTGTTGTTTGGATAGGAAGAGGCACAGAGCCCCTCAGAGGCTGTCACGCAGGAGATGCATGTGGTCTATGGGGCAAAGGAAGAGGCACCATGCACAACAGGCTGGAAGCAAACTCAAACTCAAGCTGCCATCAAAGCCTGACAGTTAAGCAGCCATTTCTCCCCACCAGGTCTTCCCTTTTACTCCAGGCTCAGGCTAGTCAGACAGACTTCTTTAAAAGATAAGAAACCAATGGAACACAAGACTTGCCCTTAAAAAACCAGGACAGTAGGGATTGGGGGTGGTAGCAGCTGCATATGGACACAGTAGCCTAATGAGTAAGTCATTTTCCTAGAAATTGGTAAAGCTGAACTCAGCATAAGTGAGTATGAAATCATGTCTTTCACTCTGCAAGGGAGTCTTTCCATCAGATTACTGGACATTTTAGAATGCAAGAAATTATACACCACTTTCTGAAGCTATAATTTGAAGTAATTAAATGTCACCTAGGGTTGGAGTTAAGGAGCTAGTGTGGGTAGATGAAGGCTACTTTTCTGAAATGCTCCCTCCAACCCAGTCATATGGGCACAATAGTTGTGTTCAGAAATCTCCACGTAGTGGAGCAATGAGAGAAATGACAGGTCTAGTCTCAAGCTCTGTTTCTCTTCTCCTTATTACGTTCTGATTACTGTACTTTCATAAGCCATGACTCATTACAGTGTTTCTCTCTTTTACCTCCACCTTTTTCCATCAATATTTAGCCTTCTCCCCTCCTGCCCTCCTCCTTTCCCCACCCCGGGTTCCCAGGTAAACCTCCCAGTCCTGCTTGAAGCCACTGGTATTTTAGAAGACATTCGTCATGTCATTAGGAATTGGCAGGTGAAATTTCCTGATATTTCTGCAAAGGTCACTAATAAAAGTATTAAACAAGATCACTGCAAAGACAAACCCTTCCAGAGCTCCATCAGTAACCTCTCTCTAGCCTTTCACTTTCCTTTTTAACACTACATGGAGATAGATATTCCCGCAGAGTCAACTCCATATCCTCCTTATGACCACTTATCTAACCGCTTCTGTTCCACTTCAGCTAGTATCTTCCCTTATAATACCACATCAGATATTTTTGTTTATCTGAAGTCCAGATAAACAGGACCTACTACATACTCTTTGTCAAGGTAAGGAATTTGCTAATCAAAAAGTCTATCAGGTTTGCTGACTTTGTAAACATCTACCCCTGCTTAGTCTGCGATTCGTTATATTCCACTTATCCTTTGCCTCCCCTATGTGTAATAATCCTTTTCTTCAAATTGTACTTTAACACCTTCCAGACCATGTATGCTGAACTTGTAGGATAGCAAATCCCACAATGATCCTAAGCATAGGTACACAATTTAATTTTATTTCACCATCTCCTGCATACTGAACTAGCTTAACTGATCTCGCTATTCATCCCGGCTACTAATTCTCTCAACACTGGTGTCCCTTGCCTCTCAGTTATGCCAGTACAACTACTTTCAGGGACTGTGCTATAAATTGGATCGTTGAAAAATCCTGCTTCACAAATCACCTTTATTAAAATGTTAGGGTTTTTTATCTTATTTATCCTATCCTATGCCTTCTACTTCCCTGTTGCCCATGTGCCACTCAAATACCCTCACTTCTTCATGTGCTTTTCCCCTCCACTCAAAACACGTACCTGTGCAAATCCTTCTGAGAAGTTTTTAAAATTTTCTGCTTGATGCAGATTGTATCTCCCCAAAAGGAAGAAAAGCTTCTTCAAGATGGGAAGACTGTGTTAAAATTACTACTCTTCTTAGGTTCTATTTCATGCAGGTACCTGGAAACAAGACACAGGTGGTGTACAGTAGAGACAACCATGCCTTCAGGTTGAAGAGGAAGACAGCAATCGCTCTTCACTACTAAAGACCAGGCATTTGCATTTAGACTTCTGTGATGCAGACCTACATTAGGCTCATGTTTATATTGCAAGAATAACTATGCTGTTTTCAATTTTGTCATCAAATAGTAAACATGCCCTACATAAGATGGGAGATCGAGTGGATGAAGAAGAGGCAACGCAATCAAAACTGAGCTCTGATTCCTGAACACACACACACACACACACACACACACACACACAAAATGTAATGCAACCTTTCAGTTCTAAAGAAAATTTACCCTTCTTGGACAATACACCTCATAAGCCTCAAGTGACCTCACATTTGGGACACTAACTCTCAAATGATCTTCTATGAGGCACATCAACTACAAGAAAAAATCAAACTGAATTTGAGAGTCCTTAAGAGTTTCCCATTTAATCGCACTTAACCTTAAAAATACAGAGTCTTGTGCTTTATCATGACAAAATCAACAAGGACTACACTTTGGACATCCTTTGGTATCACAAAGCATTGGAAGCATAACAATAAGAAGCAAATCTCCAGCATTCACTTCTACCTCAGTTTAATCTATAATACTAATACTACCAGTAACATGCTTCAGCAGCTGACCAGATTCTGCAATCAACAGACACAAGCTGAAGAGAGATCCCTTTGTATCATCTAACTTTCACACAAAACACACAGCCACCTACTCTGACCATTAATTTTATGCATGTCCATCTGAAGACATGGACCAGCTGCTGATCAATGGATGAAAGTTACCAGTCCCACCAACCTAACAGCAGTTTTTGTAAGCTTTAGGGAAGACAAGCCTTCAGGTAACTTAGTTGGTATCACCTAGACCATATTACAGAGCAACTAGACAAACTGCTTGCCCAGATCACAGAATGGTTAGGGTGGGAATGGACCTTAAGGATCAGCTAGTTCCAACCCCCCTGCCATGAC
>NW_010306970.1:0-1096 GCF_000700745.2 Antrostomus carolinensis | reverse complement strand
CCCGGGAAGAAGAGAGGGGTGGGAGGAGGTGGTTTAGGAATTGGTTTTATTTCTCATTATCCTCTTGTCTGATTGGTAATAAATTAAAATTTGTTTTTCTCAAAGTCGAGTCTGTTTTGCCCGTGCCAGTAATTGGTGAGTGATCTCTCTCCATCCTTATCTCAATCCACGAGCCTTTCATTATATTTTTCTCCCCCTGCCCAGTTGAGGAGGGGGAGTGATAGAGTGGGCTTTGGTGGGCATCTGGCCTCTAGCCAGGGTCAACCCACCACATTATGAAAACATTTGTTCAGAGCATGACTGATAAGTTAAGACATAACTTCCTTCCTTAGCTTAAATAGGAAAGGAGTGTGGTTACTTTTGAAGACTCGGGCGCTAGGTTAGCAGGTATAAAATGTCCCTCTGGGAATTCTAGTTAGCTTCTGGCAAACGTGTTTTTTGAAATGCACGTAGAGAAGACATGAAACCCTTTCACTTGCAACTTTCTTCACTTGTGCCTGTGGGAGTAATATTCCACTGGCTCTCAAGAACTTCTTTGCAGAAGCATAATTAGTCATTTAAGGTATTTTGTACCTTTGTAGGTGTTGGATGCTTTAAACATCTTCCTGGATATGAAACTACTGTCTGGCATTTCTGGACTGCAAACTTATGTTTAACTTTTGTATGCATGCTTATAAATATCCATGGTTAATTTGCAAAGTATTTATACTGAGACCATGCCTCATAGTCATGATGATTTTGAATTACCCCGAAGGCACCACAAAGAGAGAGGTTTTCCCCAAAGCAACTCTGCAGAACTGAAAGTTACTAGAAACATCACAGCACTAATCTTCAATATTACCTTAGCAGTTAGGTGGATCTTAATGCTCAAAATTCCTTTACCAATTATTGATGACAGACTTCTAACAACATGCATCTCTGACAGGAGTTTTATGTGAAGGTCGTGTTTTCACATGATAAATTACTTCCAGTCTTCTTACAGAGTAGGCTTTGGAATGCCTCATAAAAGGTTTCTCTTAAGCTTATACCAAATTGGCCTAATACACAGGGTACTCGATATTTATATTTATATATATGTGTGTGTGTATATATATAT
>NW_010306969.1:0-6731 GCF_000700745.2 Antrostomus carolinensis | reverse complement strand
ACTCACAACATTCTATGATTCTATGATATATGCACCTAACATTTTTTCTGTAGAATATCTTTTTCTGAAATGCTCCAAAGACCCCTGGAGCAAGTGTACCATTTCCCTGACCCAGAAATTAAGTTCCATGTTGAATTTGTTCAACAATCCAGAAGAACCAGATGCCTTACCATTACTATTCAGTGTCTTCATAATAACTTCCATTTGTGCAAACTCATAGTTGTAGTCTGGTTCTGAAGAAGCTTCACTAGCTGCATCCAGATCATGCTCTCCTGATGAAGTTTCTTTCTCAAGGTCTTTCAGCCAATCTCGTCGTTTCCTCTTTGGTAAATTGATTCTGTATAAAAATTGAAATTCAGTTTCTAAAAAGTTTATGCAGAACAGTGGAAGAAAGAAGAAATAGGCTGAAAGTTAAGGGTCTGGAATGTAAATATCAACAATTACCTAAAAAAGTGGTTGTTTCCCCATAATATTCTATCTCCATGCCATAACTGAGTGACAGAACATACCAGTGCACCATTTACACAGGATCTGAAAGAAGAAAATGCAACTTCAGTGAAATTCTAAAAATAAAAGCTTGAAAAGTAACAAGAATTACTGTTTCTCCCATCTACAGACAGTGATTTGTATCGTATGATGTACAAATCTGCTAGGTTCTCACTAAAGAATCAAGAAGAACGGTACTGGTCTGATTTCTATTGTCAGAAGTAAACACAAAGCACCTTTCCCCTCCAGCTTTGGCTGGTACAAATATTCAGTAAACATACAGACAAGGTTGCTTTTAGTTCCACAGTTTTCTTTAAATGCCCATTTCTAAAACTGGGTCACTGCCTGTTTCTTATAAACAGTCTGTAAACTTGGTTGCACGCAAATCCCACTGATAAAGCTTTCCAAGATATAAATTAGTCAACACACTTGTAAAACATGTTGTTGATACACTCAGCATTCAAGAGTGAGAAAAGACCCTTAGATCCAAGTTTCATACTTTCAACAAATGGAGCCTCTGTTATTAAAAAGGGTCTGGTTTTGAGAACATCTGGTATACCGTTACATTTGCATTTAATTTTCTTTGTATTTAAGTTTCAATCACAAAATAGGAAAAACGGAGCTGCTGAACTTTTTGCACGTGCGAGTCACAAAGTAGAACATTTTATCTGAAAGGGAAAACAACTGAAGTAAAACAAAAGAAGCCTTTTCAGATGCAGTGTCCTGAATTTAGCTGTCTCTCTCAAGTAAGTTAACACAACCACGTAAGCATTTGATTTAAAACCAGAGATTTTTTTCCCCCCAGTGAAATTCTGGTAACTAAATTTCTGTTGACACTAGTACCAGAGGCACGAGTAAAACAAAATAGACGTTTTTCCACTGAAAGGTGCCTCTGTTCTTGCCAGTCAAAATGACTGACTTCCAGTACAGTAACTATCACCACAAGTCTGGATCCCACCTGTTTGAAGGTTTGTACTGTAGGTTACAGAAGAAAAATGCAAATGCTAAGAGGTATTTTACTGAAAGTAGAACAACAGAGATGGGATTTTTTTTAAAAGGTGTCTCGCCAACTTTTGTTTCTCATTCTAATCCTAATCTACACATGACTTAGATATTCAGAGTTCAGTCAAGCAGCACGACTGTTAACTAGAACAAAGGTACCGCTTATCACATGCCATTGGAGATGAAGTGACAAAGACATTTACAATTCTATCCAAGAAGCCACAGTGCCCCCAAAATTAAAAATAATTAAAATATAGACATAGAAACAAAAGGAGAAATGTGACTTCACACTGCATATTTACTAGACACAACAGTAATTAAAGATTTAGAAAATTGATTAAAGATCTTCAGACGTTCTTTCTTACAAAATACCAAGCTTAACAACAGGAACTACTCAGGAGGCACAATTTATCCTCCCCATCAAGACACAGCCCACCATCCCATCACATGAGTCAGGACTGCCAGCAGCACCTCAGTGATCCTGTTACCATCCAAGATACAGATAAGCAATGGTCCCTCATTCCAACTGAACACCTTCTTGTGATGGTTTATTCTGAGACAAACCACCAACAACTTGTTAGGCTGCAGAGCGTGTGGATGGGTGAATGGGTACACATGTGGGGAAATTTCAGTTTTATCACTGAATTTCACTTCTAAGTATCAGTTTAAGTCACCTGTACTGAAGCTACTCATTGATCAGAATGTAAGTTACTTCTGACCATGTAAAATAAAAATGCATGCAAGTTATCTTCTGGTAAAGAAAAGCAAACACATCACTGGAAAGTGCTGCTGATCTTCCTTACCTTGCATTTTCTTTTGGTGTGAGTGTAACTTCTCCATCTAAAGCAATATCAATCTCACAGTGTTCTGGTTGGATTCCTATACCAAAGAGCTGTATATCCTGAGAGGTATCTGCACCAACTCTTGTGTGATCCTGGAAAATAAGCTGTTACTAAGAGACAAGCAAACTATCACTGTTTATATAACTAAGAAAATATTGGCTAAAGCACCGAGACTGCACAATCTACGTGCTCTCCTGTGCTAAGCACTTCTATAGAGCAGAAATGGTGCCACAGCAGATTTGAAGACTGTAAAGGTCACACACAAATTGTTTTTCTGCTCTGCACTTTATCTTCATATGGTTTTAGATAAAGTAAAATAAAGCAGTTGACACACACATTCTGATTTTAAAATAGTCTCAGACTATGCTCTCACACAAGCAATAAATGCAAACAGTGAAAAAAAACCCCAGCCATGTCATATACACACAGGTAACAGAGGACAACATGGACAGTAAAACAAGGTACACAGGGCTGGCTGCTCTTCGGAAAACAACGATACAGCAACTCACCTGAAGATACTAATGTCTGCATAATTTCAAGTCATATTGTAAATTCTGCTGAAATACTTCACTGTTGTGAGAGAAGCTGTGCTTTATTTGCTACTGTTCAAATAAAGAAGCCCTATCTCAGCCACTAAAGCAGGAAAGTAACTATAAAAATAGACAGGATAGTTTTTCATATCTTATTGACAAGGAACTAATGTTTCCTTACTTGTTAGATTTATAGTTGACACTGTTTCACTCTGACATGAGACTATGTTAAACAGAATGGTATGAAAGCTAATGGCACTAGGAAAACACATTTCTGTCAATTTTTAACAGTGCTTTCTCTTATTCTTAAGCTTCTCTGTCGTTGAAGACTATGTTTACTCTGACTGGTTACTGCTAAACATAATCTCTTTATGATTAAGTCATTGAATATTTTAAGCAATCCTCCATTCACTATCAAAAAGAAGCATCTAACATGAGGCTCTCACTTCAAGTTCAAAAGGCAATTCTGTTCACATCTTGTCTGGAAAAACTAGAATTTATCTCAAGGTTGGCACACACAGAGCACTTACTTCTCCCACTGCTGGCAATCAGGAGATGAATTAGAAGAACAATGAAGCTGAACTACAAAGGAACAACAAAAGCCTAAACAGTATGAGGAGGCCTAGCCTATTTTCCTGCAACTAATCCTGCAAATCTAAATACACTCTGAATAACAAATCGAGCCAGAAATTCAAAACAATAGATAAGTGTCCTTTCATTCTGTGTAAAAATCCTGTTCACATTCTTACCTTTAAATAGTAAACCAAAAGCTCATTGAGCGCAGGGTCTGCATTCAGGTTCACCAGGTAACACTTGTCATCCCCAACCTTGATACCTGAAGACTCAAGGGAAATTCCCATGCTCTCTAGCTGCCTTTGCCTCTCCTGCAAGCACAAAAATAGGTTTATCTTGCCTGCTGCAATATGTACAGATGAGTACAGCAAGGACTGAAAGCAGAGCAATTAAAGCTGAAGATGCACAGGCTGAACATGCATTCTGTATCTAGCTACCAGAGACAGAACTTAAGACATTGGACAAGTACTGTACGTTTAACAGAATTTATTTTTACACACTAAGAATAAAAAGTCAGATCTAATCCTCAAACACCTGCTTCCTCAAAGTGGAACTTAACTAAGTAGCTCTATTGATTTTATTAGGGCTACTCATAAGTAACACAATGTAGCTCTGAACATCTGTGTTAGTTAAAAACTAGTCTCAGTTGCAATTACTATAAAAATAACCGTAGTCACAGATAATTTAGAGAACAGTATGCCACAGTTTAGGGTCCCCCTTTTGCAGTATTGTTATTAATTCAGCTAAAGCATTGACTCAATCACGCATACGTTTTGCTTTGCTATGCTACAGTTTGAGGGTTTTTAATTTGGCCAGTTGGGTTTGGTTTTCCCCCCTGCCTCTTTTTTTTTTAAATGATTATTTCATTTTTTTATTGCATGCTTCTGGAACATTAGGACTAGAAAGGGAAACCAACAGTACTCATTCTCCAAGCTACTGATAGTAGAAATGATGGAAAAATACACTGGAATCCAGAATTCTTATTTTAAGTAGAATAATATAAAACAAACATTAGTGAATGCACATGCACATTTTCCTTCTCTGGTTAAGAAGTCACTAAAAGCAAAAGCAACAAATAGCACCCAAAATTCCCATCATTTCATAATTCTTCATTTTCTTAGTCACTTCAAGGGAAACCTGTCCAAGATCCACTGTGGTCTTATAAATAAATGAGCTGCCTAAACATATTTTGATATTTTCTTTTTAAAATCAAATATTTTATCAATGATATCACGACACAGCTACATTTATTCTAATGAAATTTAGACTTTAAAAAAACCCCACAAATCCCCAAAATACCCCAGAAATGAGGGGAAAAGACAAAAATCCAGAGGAATTTGAAATAGCTAACAAGGAAGACAGCACAGTCCACTAAAGCTCATGAAATTCAGCTGACTTGCACTGTATAAGTATCTGGCCTTTCCTCCTCAAAAATTCTGAAATACCTGTGCAATTTCTTCTGTCTTCCTTAGCTTTTCTTCCCAGGTAACTGTTAGCTCTTTTATCAGTTTTTCAGATTCTTCTAATTTTTCCTTCAGTTCTGGTGCTTTCATGGCCTAAAAGATAGAAATTAGCAAAAACCTTCAGCAACATAATACGAAATGCAACAAGTACAGATTCCAACTATAACACCAGGTTTTTCACAGCAGAAGGTGAAGAAGTAGGTCACTAGCAAAGCAAGAGGACAGAATCAACCTGCAATGGGTCCAGATCTGAAATAGCTGAAGACTGACATAGCTCCAAAGACTAATGGAACCAACAAAATCTCTGGGTCTGGCCACTCAAGCTTCAGTGTCTGTATAAAAATATCTAAACGTTTAAAAACTTTAAGTCTTAACTGTCTGAAGTTCAAAAGCAGTGTCTTCCTTCCAAAAGTAGTTTCAAATACAAATCCCTCTCAATATTTAGCCTTCCATTCCATCTTGGTTTCATAAGTGTTCCTACAGTTGCATTAAAGCTTTAAACTGACCCTGCTGATCACCCTTGAAGGAAGGCATGCTCTGGAGCTAACACAGGCTTCTCATTTCACAGTAGGAAACAAAACCAAAGGGCTTGAACATGTCCAGTACCAAGTAACAATTGAACAGACTAGCCTATAACTCTGTAATCACTGTTTTTAACAGAAGGTAGAAGAGAAAAACTTTTTAAAAAAAATCAGTACGACTTTGGATACCTTCCTACTGATTGTGTTCAGTCACAGTCTGCCAACACAACTAACAACATGGAACAATCCTATTTTCTGATTTAAAATATGGGATTAGAACAGATTTTTCTTCACAAAAAACATGAATGGCTCTTTTTTTTTAAAGCAGATCTTCCCATTTCAGCCTGCAAGGAACTGTTCATACAAAGCACGTGAAATTTAAACACCACACAAATCTACCCTCAGACACATTTCTGTTCTTTTCCCACCAGTTATGTTGTGTCTTATCTGAAAAGATAAAAAGTATTTTCCTGTAGTGAAAATTTTTTCTATTAGTTTCTCTAGGTATCACCAAGTAAACTATTCTACCCTGATAATTTGCTCTCCAATTAGAAGTATAAATCTAAGATGAGTAGCAATCACAGTGTCAACTGTTAAGGCAGTAAAGCAAACTGCTGATGGTTTCAGTGTTATGGTTTTGACAGTTTTTCATACATTTTCAGAAATGTCAAGGAGAGGAATGTCCCACATATTTTCAGGTCCAACACCAGATTTAGGGTTTTTCACACTTTTCCATTTGATATCATAAAATTATATAGTGTACCAATGCAAAAATAATTTATGCTAATAAGTCTAGAGAATGAAGTTTTATTCTGCCTTTCATCTGTGCTGCATCCATTATTGCTTGCCATGAATTTCTTCAAAAACAGTCTACTCTGACAAAGGTCATTATCAGTAAAATGTTGTCACTAAAAAGTTATTAAAAATAAGCAAGCATTACGTTGGATTTATTTCAGGAAAGAAGGTTAATTATTTTAAAAAAACCAAACAAACCAAGACTCTTCCTTTCCTCATTTTGTAAGACTTAAAAAGAAAGCTTGTCTTCCAGTCAGATTTTGACATTTCCTCAATGTGGGATCAAGGGCACCCTCAGCAAGTTTGCCAACGACACCAAGCTGAGTGGTGTGGTTGACACGCTGGAGGGATGGGATGGCATCCAGAGGGACCCTGACAGGCTTGAGAGGTGGGCCTGTGCTAACTTCATGGAGTTCAACAAGGCCAAGTACAAGGTCCTGCATCTGGGTTGGGGCAACCCCAAGCACAAATCCAGCCTGGGTGATGAGTGGCTTGAGACCATCTCTGAAGAGAAGGACT
>NW_010306968.1:0-2041 GCF_000700745.2 Antrostomus carolinensis | reverse complement strand
CCCAAACCATGCTATGATTCTATGATTCTATAAATCGGGACATCCCATACCCATCGCTGGTGGCTTTAGCTCCCTCCCCACGTGTGACATCCCGTCCCCACCGCTGGTGGCTGGCAGGAGGACAACGTTTCGTGCTGCAGGAGTTTGCACATGGTCAGGTTTTCTGTTTCTAGTTGTTTTTTTCCCAGCAGTCAGGTTTTCTAGTTCTCCTTTAAAGGAGGGGCAGGGGAAATAAAAGAGGAACCATCTGAATTGAATTACCAGGATAAATAGACTCTTGATGACATAATCTTTGACCTGCAGCAGACAGGAAATCAAACCCAACAATTCCTCCAGATGCTCGGGTCAGTCTAATCTTTGGTAACAAGAAATGAAATAAAAGCAGCAGAAGATCATCCACCCTGGTTTGGCTCAGGTCGTGTAAAGGGAGGTGTCAGAGCTCCCGCCTTTAGGAAGGGAACAAAGAACATCAGGGCTTGTTGCAGTTGCCACCAAGACAGGGAAAAACATGGTGAACCCTTCATTCCAGGGTGCAGAGTCCTCTTAAAAGAGTTTCTGTGTAAAAAAAATTCCTCATTAATTCTTGGCATTCGCCTCTGTGTGAAGAAATATGCATCTGTTGAAGGGAAGCGATGTAAATCCAGGGCAGCATCCCATCTGGGCTGGAGATCCTTTCTCTGCACTGCAGCTCTCCATTGCGTATTCTTCACCCGTTCCTCAGCCTCCTCGTTGGCTGCCATGGCTGGAAGCTCTGCAGACTCTGAATATCGCTGGGGCTGATCCCCAGAGGACACACCACCACCCGGGGCTGCGCGGCATCAGGAGGAGGCAGAGATGGGGAAGACTTGGGTCTTCTTGGCTTTTGGGAAGAGAACAGAGTGGCTACCTCTGACTTTACCTGTTTGGCTGGTCACTGGGATTAGAATCCTCCCAAGTCAACATCTCCAGGCTTCTAAACAGCAGCTTTCCTGGCAGGCAGTGCCATATGGGATGTCTGCAGCCCTCGTTGGGTTTCTGTGGGTCTTTTCCACCTCTTCAGAGGAGATGAGTCTTGTTTTCACGTCAGACCTCCCTTTTGGAGCCTGCATTGCTCTGCAGAGCCAGGGTTTGATTGGGTGCCTGGAAATCCATGTGGGTAGTGAGGGTGACATGGTTTGCTGAGGGACATGGGTTAGTTGGGGACTTGTCAATGTTGGGTTCATGGTTGGACTTGATGAGCATAAAGAGCTTTTCCAGTTGAGGCAATTCTGGGACTCTGTGTGTAGATGAGAGCAGAGGAGAGCATCTCATCCTGGGAAAACTCCATCCAGGTGGCTGGATCCCAGGCTGGGTTCCCTGGGAGGTTGGACCCAGCATGCTCCAAGGTCCTGCTCCATTGCAGAGTATCCTCACTCCCTGATTCTGTTTCTTCTTGCTCCCCAAGTGTCTGGAAATGCCCAATTCTGGCTTTATGATCATCTTTTATTACTTTAAGGAGACTTGTTCCCATTCGTTACAGCTGTCAAAACTGTCAGTTGTTTATGGGCATTCTGAAATGTAAGGAGTTGATGCACCAGGCACTGAAGAAGACTTTTTTTTCTTCTATCAGTATCATGATAAAGATCTAATTACTCTGCTTATTTAAAATTTAAAGGAGAATAATGTATGCAGCCTTCAGTAGTTTAAAACTGCGATAAGTCATTGCAAGAACAGTCTCTGTGCGACTGGGAATTACTTTTATATCTTTTTATTGGGGTGTTTTTCATATTGAGTGAAAGGAGTGTATGGAAATGTGCTGGGGTGGTGGTGTCTCCAGTCAGCACTGGCAGTGCTTCCACACTTCCCAGTTCAGACTTAGCGTAGGGCTCCCAGTTAAAGGTTGCACTGCTGCACTTATGGCTCAGGAAGGGAAGTTTGGAAGATGATTGAGTTCCCGAGCGCTGGGTCTGTGTGTGGACAGTCAGCCCATCCATGGGGACACAGGTAGAACAGCAGGATAGCTGCAGCTGGAGCTCCCTGGCTGGCCCCATTCATAGCATTGTTTGGTTGGAAAAGACCTTTG
>NW_010306967.1:0-1679 GCF_000700745.2 Antrostomus carolinensis | reverse complement strand
GAACCCCCAGGTCCCTCTCTGCAGGGCTGATGTTAGGCAGGTAAAATGCCAACTTCTTGATGCTCTTTTAGAAAACCTTGAGCTAAACCAGTAGCTTTGCTTTTGGGAGCAGAGGGGTGTTTGCATTCTTTCCCTCTGATCCAAGTTGAGATGGGATAAATTGCTCTAATTAAGACATGAGACCATCTTAACCAGTTAATCCTGTCCTAGACCCCTCCTGCTTGTTCAGAGCTGCTGGAGGAGACTGTCGGGTGGGAAGAAAGTGCCAGGGACTGTTGGGCAGTGCTGCTGCCTGGACTCCTCCTTGTCTCTCTCGGCCTTTTCCAGCTGGAGGGTCTGTCCAGGGGTTAAGAGAAAACTTCAGGTGCCAAAATAATGTCCCAGCTGGTGCCTACCAGCTGCTCTCTGCTCCCCTCATCCTCTCCTTAAGCCTCTTCTGGACGTTTGGATCTGGGTTATGGAGCAGGAGCAAGCATCAGGGGTGGCTGTGACAGCAGCAGAGGCAAGGGGAGTGGCAGAGGGGGATTTAAGTGTCATTCCTCCCCTAAACTTCCACTTCCACATACACAACAGGAACAAAGCTTGGATGTCAGGGTGGCAATGTCCCTGTTAGATGATTGGGACCAAATCTTTTAATTGTTTTGTGCCTCAGTTTCCTCTTTGTCAGATGTGATACCTCCTCTCTCCTCCCCTTTGCTGTTTTTTTTTATATACTATCCTGGACAGAGCTTCTCTTTGACTATGAAGGCTGTGGGCAACAGGATTTTGGACAAACAAGTAGTTAAATACGTAGCTGTGAGCTCTTGCTTAACTTTTCCTCGTTAAGCCTTTTTCCTAAGGCTTGATGATGATGATGATGATGATGATGATGACTGCCTGCTTTCTGTTCAGTTCTATTATTAGCATTGGAAAAAGTAAAGCTGAAGTGGTCTTGAAAGTGATTTAATCCACCCAGGACAGGATCAACAGTACAACCAGCTCCACAAACAGGTGATTTAATGCAAACCCTTGAGTTCAGGTTTGTTTGACCTGACTCCCTGTGAGACCTGTTAGGTCTAGCTCAGTGCTGTGTAGATGTGACTCTATTTTCTCATGTCCTGGTCTCAGTCTTGGTCCAGCAGCGTATTTTTTTGGCTCACAAGCGTTTCTACTTTGCAGTCATCACCTCAAATATTAAACAGGCTGTGTGTGGGTCAAGCTGATCTCAGCATGCCATATGCTCCCATTTGAGCTGGACTCTTCCCTTGGTGACTTGGTTCTTCCCTTTCTAAAGGTAGCCCAGAGTGTGTACAACTCCTCATCGACGTCGGGGCGAACTTGGAGGCTCACGACTGCCATTTCGGGACTCCCCTACACGTGGCCTGTGCCAGGGAGCATCTGGACTGTGCAAAGTTGCTGCTCAAGGCAGGTATGGCAGCCACAGGGTTTTGCTTCTGGGTGGGCAGGAGATGGTGGTGTCTCTGTGCAGTGTTTCCCTCAGTGCTCTGCAGCAGTGTTCTTGTCAAAGAGCTTATGGATTCACAGCGTAATATAGATGACAAAGGCGAAAGGTTTTGCCTTTATCTGAGCAAAGCTTAATGCTTAAGCATTTTTTCAATGTCAGTATCCAGTTTTGTGATGTTCCCAGTGACATTCCCATACTCTTATTTTAATCATAGACTCATAGAATGGTTTGGGTT
>NW_010306966.1:0-3744 GCF_000700745.2 Antrostomus carolinensis | reverse complement strand
AAGGGCTGGTGTCACCTTCTGCAGACAGGCATGTCAGCAGCCTCAGCAGTCTCTGTCATAGTCAAAACCCTCATAATCTGAGTCATTCAGACCTGCCTAAACAACTCTGGGCCACACAGTCAACTTGGTCAGGTATTAAATTCCTGCTAGGCAGTGATGGAGGTAAGTGTAGTCTGCCAACAGCAAAGCAGCACCCTAAGGGACAGGCGTGATACTCCCATTTCAAATGCCATTAGCGTTTTCCACTAATGCAGAGAACTGCTGCCTGAGGACAAGGTCTCCCAAGCTACCTTCCCACAGTCCTGGGCAATGAGGCACAGCTCCCACAGCAGAGAAAGAGTACAAAAGGTACACTTACACAGCATGAAACCAGCTGGCACCATGGCAGTAACGTAAACCACTCTGGACTATTTGACTAGCACCATCAAGCATCTCTCCATTGCCATAGCATCCATCCTTGTCTCAAGAGGCAACTGCAATTTCTCTAAGAACAAATGGAAAAGAAAACACACACAAACCCACAACAACAAAGAAGATATGTCCAGCTCTTTAAATCCCAAGTTAAAAACAACAAAGCAAAACAAACAAGTTATGATACATTATTGCAAATAAGCATTGTTTGGTCAGGAAAATAACTTGCTCTGTCATCAGTTTTCCTTCCTACTAGAAGCCACTGGCATTCAAAGTTCAGCAGCTTGGGTCAAAAGAGGCAGCACAACATGGTCAGCAGTACCAGGGGCAAGAAATGTTTTTTATTAAACCTCTGAGGGCTCTTTTGTTTTTTGCATGTCCTGTAGAGTGTAATGTCAGCTTATTTAGGAACAGAGGTTCTCTTCTATTTTTACAGTTCCTCAGACAACATAGAAAAAGGATTTCAAAACCCTTTCAGGGAAGTAGCATCTGAAATGTTCTGTACCATGTAGCACTCTTGCACAATGTGAGCATTATGCACTGTCTTAACAGACAAGGTTGGAAATTTTTGCAGATTTTTACATCCTCTTGTACAATTGAGTATCCAAAGAGATGATAATGATCACCTGGTCTGTCTTTGTGCACCTTGTAAGCACTTCTTAACTTCTGTGTTACACTTTGTTTCTGCACCAAACCTAGAACTCCTGTTAAGCTATGGTAGATTTTCTAGAAAGATGTTTGCTCTTGATTTAATGCAAAGTGCTAAATATGCCATCAGCTCCCTGTGTAATTTGTTCTGATGGGACATATTGTTAAAAAAAAAAATAGATATCTTTTTTGTATTGCATCTGTTTACAACTTTTCCCTCAGACTGAGAATCTGTCTTCTATCTTCTGTCAGAAAACTTTTCCACATCTAGAGAGACCCCAATTTACCTTCTATCAAATAAACCAACTTGATTTGGTTTCTCTTTATCAGGAAGAATTTCCAGATCTTAAATTATCCTCTTCCAGATGTTCTGCAATTTTTAAGCAACCCAGGCACCATAAATAGTCACTACATTTAAGCATCTATCCCAATTACTTTATCTATGATTATAATATAGTATGCCTTCTACACTTATCTGGTGTTCTTCTGCTTACCCATTCCAGAGTTATATTAGCTTTCTGACATACAGCTTCCTATTGGGACCTTGTAAAACCAAAAGTCCATCCAGTCCTTTTCCTCACAGTGGCATTTAGGATAGGGTGTATGGATGCTCAGAATAGGGCATGTGCACTCATTTAGATACAGGGCACATACAGAGAGATCCTCTCCTTGATAACACAAACTAGTATCTGGCAAAGTACCCCACCAGCAAACTCAACAAAGCTCTCCACGTTGATCTGTTACTGGCACCACATGATGCTAAACAGGCAGAATGTGCGCTGTCAACTCTTTCTGTTTCCCCCACAAACAACTTGATGTACACATTGCCAGCTGTGCTTGATTTGAAAGAGAAGCAATAAAATATTTTCTATTGCTACTTTAAACAGCATGCTGGACATGCTTGCAAATGTGCTCTCCTTCTGAAGTCATGGTTTGACAGAGATGAAATGCTTTTTCAATAGTTTTTTTCCTAAATTTAAAAACTTTTTTTTTTTTTTTTTTTTGCCTATTAAAAAAGGTATAAAGACATTTAGGTACAGTTTTGCTAGAAGTAGTACAAAGACTTTGATTAAATAAAAATCTTCACCATGAGCATATGCCCCAAACAGTAAGTTCAAAGATAATGCTTCTAGATTTTCCTAAATACAAGCTGCATCCAGCCAATGGCCTCAGTCTGCTTCCATACAAAGTTTCATTTTGACTTTGAATGGAACAGATGTAATTAAATTTAAAGAGAAGCTAGCAAGGCAAAAAAAATCAGACCTGCAAAGTTCATTTTGGTCTGTGAGTGCTCACTGGCAGGATGGAAGACCTATGAATTTGCCCACTGACTGTTTAGTGCTCTCCTATAGAATTATCTTTACATATGATAATAATATTCTGACTTACACAAAACAGAAAGCAAGTGATATGAAGCAAAACTAAAATAGGTTTCTCGTAATCTCAGCCAAACATACATTTACCTTCAGAAGACCATATAGATGGAATCTTATTAGTATTCCAGTCCCTGTTTTGAGAAGAGAAACTATTTCTTGAGAATGTTTATATGCCACTAAAGTAATGGCACTGTCCTCAGGCAACTTAAATGTGATGTAAAGCCCTTTGTGTTAGATTTAGCAGCCCTTCAGTGCTTAACTTGCAGATTTGACTGTTAAAAAAGCACATTAGTGAAGTAGCTACATCCATTTCTCCCTGCATGTGTGCTTTTAATGCAGACTTCAAGGGCAGCTAGCTATAGACAGAAATGTAATTCAGTGGGCTTTTTCACTGCTTTTCAAACACAGATGTGCTTTCTCCCATAGTTACTGTATGACATATGTGATAACAATAGCACCTATTTGTTCCTCTCATTAAAAGGAGGGAAAACTGAGGAAGTGCTGGAAGATGTCACTTGCAAAAAGTCATTTGACAAGGCCCACAGCACAACTAGAAATGGATCCCTGGGTCCTCAGTCTCAGGCCAGTGCTTTTCTTTTTTCCTTCTTTTTGCTACCTCCTTTACTCCATAAATCGGGCTATTCCTTTTCTACTCAGATATATTATCAATGCTACAAGAACTTCTACTTTTAATACTCCTTCAATCCCACATGAAGTATTGTGTTTTGTACACATGGCTCTCCAGTTTGATCCGACAGATGCCTCTGGGGGCACAGGATGCTAATGGAGAAAACCACGTAATGATGCACTCAGCACACAGTCACTCTCAGCAGCAGCAGCAGACTTCACAGCAGGGCTAACGAATTCTTCTTAGGACTAAAGGGAATATTGACTGCAGCAACACTCACAGTCTTCCATGGTAATGCAGGAGGATGGGGGTTAATTCGCGAGGTCTGAGTGCTCGGCAGGGAGGCAGTTTCCACTGCCCTGGGTGCTTGTATCCAGTTGCCTGTTGCTGGTAAGCAGAACAGTCTTGAACAAACGGCTGTAGCAGCAAAGTGGCCCCAGCAAGAGAGTCGTGGGTGGGGGAAAGATGCTTCAGCTGAACAGTTTCACATACCAGCTACATCTCCCCAGCTCTGACATTCCTTAGCACAGGTACGTCTAAACAACTGCAACAGGAGATTAAAAGTGAACATGCTTCAGATGTCGCCATCCAAGTCTCTTGGATGCGAGGAAATAAAAATATGAGTACTGTTCCCTTGGGCAGGGAAAAGCTTAAAGAAATACAACAAGGGCAAGTGTAGAG